>NC_091133.1:5084014-5211514 GCF_040183065.1 Periplaneta americana | reverse complement strand
ACTATAAATCCAAGGAATTTTGAAGGCATTTTAACAATTTTCTCTAGTGACTGGTTCATAAGAAACCTTCACTGATTATACAAATTATATAAATATAAACACAGAAATATAGAAATTTACAGCTGTAAGTTATAACAATGATTTCTTAGAGAGAGCTATGGATCCTTTAATAGCTAACAACACAATAAATTTTAATTTGTAGATTTTTGGGTTATGTGTTTGCCAAAATAATTTTACAAAATGAGGAATAGTTTCTCTGGCTCCTATCACACGGCCTATTACTTTAGTTTGTCTAAATTTATAATAAAATTATATCAGAAATAGAAGATAAAGTAGTAGTAGTAGGGTTTAAGAAGGGCGCGTCAGCTACTATGGCTATTTGCGCCCTTATCTAAAATTCTACATAAATAATGTAATAATCAGAGTGCTAAAAGAACTAAAAAGCGTTGTCACTATAAAACGAGGCACACAAATGCAATATACATAAGGTGATTTCTACAGAAGCATAAAAGTGAGCAATTCTACCACACTAGGTGGTATTCAAAACGAACAAATAAAACAAAACTAAGGCCACCAGAGATAAATTGTGAATCATATTTTAAAACCATAAAATTTTATAAAATATTCGGATGTATAAAGTCCGAAATGACAACAATGTAAAATCAAATATAAAACAACAAATGTAACCTCCGGATGTAAAGGGTTCGGTGGATAAATAAAACGGATCAATTAAAAAAAAAAAAAACTGAATCACCTTATCCAGTCCTGTATTCGATAAAAATCTCAGAACTGCATTTGTACAATTAAAATCATTTCCAAGAGCGTCACGTAGTGTCGGCCGAATTCCATATTGCCTGCAGGCACGGTCGTATTTTCTGCAACGCAATAAAAAAATGTTCCACCAATATAAAAGATAAAAGAAACAGTGGAATTAAGGTATCAGTCACCTTTTTTACATATCATATTATAATTTATTCAAAGTGAAATTGAAAAAACAAACCAATCAGAATTTAAATCATAGTAACATCACAGTTTAAAACAATACAACCTTGGTATTAATATAGCAATGAAATGAAGCTCGTGTTAGCCAGCTTGATAATATAAGTTACGGTATATTATATTTTATTGAAATTAAATTTAATAAAGAAACCTTAAAAAAAAACAGATGGAACTTAAAACAATACCATACGTCATTGACAATAATAACTCACAAATTATATAACTTTTACATGCTAACTTATCAAAACTTAAAAAACAGGAGAAAATTAAAAACATTTAGGAAACCAAACATTGAAAATAATATTATATTATGTGATTTAATTTCTTCACTATTACAATTACATTATACATACATCTAATTTCACCAAGAATTTATTTGTAATGTCTTTTTCTTTTTTCATTATTTCCCTGTACATTTATTGGGCAAAATCTCTTGGCTGCAAATGATCCTTTTAACGTGGCTCCGTGTGCTTTCCATTTTGTCCTTATGGGAACCTGAGATTTTTACGAGGAATAAGTCTGACGATTAAATATCATTTTATTGTGCAGTGCATATGAAGAGAAGGCATATGTCACTGTTGATAGTGATTCGTCCATCGGATGGGGACGTTAAGCTTGGCAGACCCCTTGGTGCTATTCGACAGAGTAGGCTACGTTTTTTATTTGTAGGTTATTTTACGACGCTTTTTCAACAGCTTAGGTTATTTAGCGTCTGAATGAAATGAAGGTGATAATGCCAATGAAAAGAGTCGGGGTCCAACACCGAAAGTTACCCAGCATTTGCTCATATTGGGTTGAGGGAAAACCCCGGAAAAAACCTCAACCAGGTAACTTGCCCCAACCGGGAATCGAACCCGGGCCACCTGGTTTCGCGGCTAGTAGGCTATGTGTCGGCACTAGGTTTCCCCTTCTCCCTTCCTCACCCATTCCCTACACTACACTTACACGAACACGTGCACATACACTCACCTTGGTACACGACATAACTCTTCACAGATACACTTCATGCATAACGTGGCCCGCTGAAGTGGTGTGCAACTTGAAAATGGGTCATAATCCTGCCATCTATCCGCAGTATGCAAAAGCCGAATCACGAAAAGTGAAGTGGGTAGGCATTAGACACACACAACACACCTTTGAATTTAAAAGTAACCTTAATAATTGTTTTATTAATTGAATATGTTCTATAATACTACAAACACTTCACCACTTTTCAACATAGTATAAAAGGAAAATTTGCATTGAACGTAGTGAGGACTATGTTGAAAAGTGATGAAGTGTTTGTAGTATTATTGTACATATTCAATTAATAAAACAATTATTAAAGTTACTTTTTGACTGTCCCTCATAGAAACAAATGTTTGTCATGTATAATTTTAATGAAGCAAATACATTTAGGAAGATTTTCCTTATACAGACAAAGGATAAACAGTCATTAATATAACTTTTTTTGTATATTACTAAAAGAGTGCAATTTATACTACTTACTTACTTACTGGCTTTTAAGGGACCTGGAGGTTCATTGCCACCCTCACATAAGCCCGCCATTGGTCCCTATCCTGAGCAAGATTAATCCAGTCTCTACCATCATATACCACCTCCCTCAAATCCATTTTAATATTATCTTCCCATCTACGTCTCGGCCTCCCAAAGGTCTTTTTCCCCCCGGTCTCCCAACTAGCACTCTATATGCATTTCTGGATTCGCCCATACGTGCTACATGCCCTGCCCATGTCAAACGTCTGGATTTAATGTTTCTAATTATGTCAGGTGAAGAATACAATGCGTGCAGCTCTGCGTTGTGTAACTTTCTCCATTCTCCTGTAACCTCATCCCTCTTAGCTCCAAATATCCTAAGAACCTTATTCTCAAACACCCTTAATCTCTGTTCCTCTCTCAAAGTGAGAGTTCAAGTTTCACAGCCATATAGAACAACCAGTAATATAACTGTTTTATAAATTCTAACTTTTAGTTTTTTTGACAACAGACAGGATGATAGAAGCTTCTCAACCGAATAATAACATGCATTTCCCATATTTATTCTGTGTTTATATTAGTGTTATTAATTTTTTACAGTTCTGCTTAGTCTATCTCAGATTACTTTATAACCTGTCCTTTCCATTTCTTTTTACATCTCACAGCAGTTAATTGTGTATACAGGTGTTGTGCCCAAGGATTATGATAAGAATCGTAATCTGTGGTTATGACCATAAGCAATATATTTTAACTATTTAGCAATATATTTTCACCGTATTTCAAAGTAATGAAATCGTACTTATCAAAACATTCAGGTTAATCTATGAAGACATGCTTATAACACGCGACAGAGCTTCCTGTTTCTCCACACAGCAACAGATTACAGCCGTACAATTTAGCGACACAGCAGAAGTCAAAGTCCAGTCCTTGAACAAGACAGGAAGTGTGTACGCTTGCATTTCGCAAAGCCAGCTGACATAACGAAAATCGCAGATTGTCCAGTAATAATTGACAATCTGCATGTCTCGCGAGACTCCTAATTGGTGATCATTTTGAATTCTGATGTTCTATTGGTTCAGTCAAAACAGACGATTCAAACCTTGAAAATTGTGAGAGTTCCTTAAGTCTATATTGTACCAATTGACAGCAGGAAACGCCGATTCTAAATTATGGTTAAGAATCGATAACGTGGTGTTCAGCCAGTGCGATATCGTGGTCATTAGTCATATTAGATAGCAGTCATAACTTACCGACGTCCAGAAGAAAGGCAGAAAATGGCATCATCTCTGAATAGCAGCAGGGTTGGCCCTACAGTCAACTGTAGGTAAAATCAACAATTCAATTCTTTTACTTTACATTTAATTATTATTAATTATTTCATTCTGATACTTTAAAATTAAAAGCAATTTTGATACTTGGTAAATAATCGTTCACTTTCAGTACCCTATATTTATCTGTTCTAATTTGACATTTTGTTAATAAACTTAGTAATAGTGAATATTTAAACTTGTGAATATTTCGAAAGCCTGAGATCACATTCTAAATAAGGAATCCCTCCTATCCATAAGAAAGTGTAATATATAAATCATGTCAGAGAGTCAGGAAGTACAACACAGTGTCTAATCCATTTGTGTTGTCTTCATAAATTTGTTGCTATGCTTAAAGGACACAACACAGCCGTATATTCATTTCCACCTAACTTCGTTTTTTGCTAATGCAAGATATATTTTATCACTAGTCGATAATTTAAATTAATCTGTCAGTTACTACCAATGTAATTAGTTTACTCTTAATGAAAATAATATTTATCCCCATAAGAATAAATTGAGCATCATTCAAAACAATTTCCATATGCTATTAGTGAAGCTCTATAAAATAGCCTGCATCAACGAATCCTCATTTCAAATATTTAAGAGGCCATTCAGGTCTAAACTGGCGATTAACCCTGTTTGTAACCTGGATGGTTAATTTAGTATTACTTGGTAATATCTCTTACTCTTATGACATTGCTATACATTCTTTGCGCATCACCAGCATGAATAACATACCTGTATATTTATTTTATATCCTATCCTATTGTATCTTATCCTATCCTAATCCTATCCTATATAAAATATATCATTGTTGCTTATCGTACGCTATCATCATACTATATCATATCATATCATATCATATCATATCATATCATATCATATCATATCATATCATATCATATCATATCATATATATCATATATCATATCATATCATATATCATATCATATCATATATCATAACATATATCATATCTTATATCATATCATAACATATATCATATCTTATATCATATATATCATATCATAACATATATCTTATATCATATCATATATCATATCATAACATATATCATATCTTATATCATATCATATATCATATCATATCTTATATCATATCATATATCATATCTTATATCATATCATATCGTAACATATATCATATCATATATCATATCTTATATCATATCATATCATAACATATATCATATCATATCATATCATATCATATCATATCATATCATATCATATCTCTATCATATCATATAATAATGATTATCATTATGTATGGGTGGACGTGATGTTTCTAGAAATATTTGCATTCCCACTTTTTCTTGTGTAAAATAAAATAAAATCTGCATTCGGTTTCCTATGTATTATATAGCCTTTTACTATGAGCTGCGTATAAAATAGTACTGTACTTATTTTTCGTTGATATGGAACTTTTCCTTTTGTTTTCGATATGTCTCCAAACTGAATGTTGTGTAATGGGAGATTCAAGTTTGGCTAGAGACAAACTAAATGAGATACCACTTAAACTACATATTTTTCTTTCTTTCTACTATTAGTCCCTAAAGCCTCTTACGACCTAATGGTTGAATTTTCATCCTAGCGTTTCATTGGACGACCTAGAGATCTCTTCCCGTTTGGAGGATAGTGAAAAATGGCTTTCGGGATTCTGTTTGTACGCATGCGATACAGATGATTTATCCATTTGTTCTGATAATGTTGCATGCGATGCATTGAATGTTCTAATTGTAATTATTTCTTTACTTCCTCATTGATCCCTTTCGGTAGATCCTGCTGTATGTGTCATTAGATATTAAAGCATGAGGCAAATTATAACATGCAATCATAAGAAGGAATAACAAGATAACAGAAAATAATACTGATTACAAGAGATCACCTTCTCGAATATCTTTTCCTAAGAAGTGCCCTGCGAAATAAATGAAGCGCGTATACGAGTATATTTTGTATCACTGAAATCGGAACTCAATTAGTTCAGGTGCATTATGTTAAAGAAATTACCGTCATGCTTTGCGCGAGAAGCTGTCCTCCTACCTCTTTTATTTACCCTGAAATCTTTTAAGTCAACCCTACCCACAATAATGTAACAAATATTTCTGTTCGTAATTGAGTTATTATATATCAATAGCTATCAGTATGTTTCCAAAGTCGTGATAAGCAACAATTACACAAATATCATTTTGAATTCAATTTTGCCGTCAATAGAATTACGGTAGCGATTGTACAGAGCGTTCACCTATGGGTGAGGCCAGGAAAGCTGCATGTACTGATACGCCGCTTTGTGCGCGCAGTTGTTGAGACACGCTCGACAATCAAGGACATCAAGGTCGACAAGTTATCAGTTGTGAGCCAGATGTTGCAGTATTTAACACGTACAGTGCAGTTTCTTGACAGAGTTGCTTAAATATTCAGCGTGTGTGTAAAATTTGTTAACAATGCAAAACGCAAAATCACGCTTGAACAGAGAGTTTTTTACGAGGCCTATGTGAAAACAGAGTCATGTAGAGAGGTGCATAGGCAATTTGAAGTGAAATATCGGGGTGCTCCAGTTCAGGGTAGAGAAACTGTTAGACGTCTTGTTAACAAATTAAGGACAACAGGGTCGATAAATGCTACAATTCCTAAGCGAAAACAAAGAGTATTGACGGAAGAAAACATTGATGAAACCAGTGCATCATTTACACGCTCTCCTAATAAATCTGTAAGATGTGTTTCACAGGAAGTTAGTGTTTCAAAAACATCAGTCTTTACTGCTGCTAAACTTTTAAAATTAAAACCCTACAGAATATAGTATAGAAAGCGGAAGCTTACTGATACACGATTCCCGCAAGCGACACCGCAGGCAGGCCGCTTTCCTGGCCCCACCCGTAGGCGAACGCTCTGTACTTTGAGTGTAGAAATGGTTTCTTACCATTATGTATCAGCTGTAGCGCGACCAGATTTTGTTGAACCTGAGCACATATGCCCGACGTGACAAATGCAAGCGGAATAGACTCAGCTATCTGAATAAAAGTGATAAAATACGCAGTTGAGTTGTGAATTGATAACATCTACGGTAAATTGTCGCAACAAAGAAAGAGAGTATAATGGGTGTCATGGGCTAAAATTCCGCTTTTATCAATATATTTGTCGTTTAAACTGCAATGTTCAGGCCTACAGTGAAAACTTAGTTGTGCCAAGACTAATTCTCTGCTGCTGGTTGATTAGTTGGAAAAGTTACGTATTCCTAGTAATAGTAACCTAGGATAGTGCATATAGATATGCTCACGCGGTGTCTATATGAAATAAACGAACATTGTTTATTGAGGATTGGGGTCTGATTCCGTGTTACAGTCGTGATGGATGTGATCAAGAAGGAACCTGAGGTCGATCCTTTGGCTATACAGTGGAGTGATAACACTGATACAGATGGGAAGAAGTCCTTATCAGAGGTAAATCGAAAGTCACTGCTTATATTTTCTATATCCGACATATATAATATTGTAGAATTTGACAAATATATGGGTGTATCTCCCAGTTTATAGCTAGCAGACTCTCAGTAAATAGATTAAGAAATTCCAGATACAGACCTGTTTGTCGTGTTTGGTTTCATGTCACGTGTTACAGGCTTCTTATTTACTATTTCATAAAATTTTAAGAGCTGATAATGGGGGCTGGTTTAAACGAGATTTAAGATAACCTTCAATCAAAATGCTTTTCATAGATTGTCTTCATTTGTTAATGCCTTCTATATCTTAAGGAATATACAGTGAGATTAGTTCAGGATGCTCTGCTATCAATGTGTTGGTTACCACGAGAAACGCGCGCGTCTCCTGCACTTTTAAGGCTCATTCACAATGAAAATTAAACATAACGTAAACATTAACATAAGCACATAAACATATGCCACAAACTTAAGTAGCCAAGGCCCATTCACAATGAAAATTAAACATAACGTAAACATAACACGTGTGTGGAAACAAACATACCGAATTAACAAAACTACAGAATCTATTACATAAAAATGGAGAATTGCACAATGACTGACGATGTAGCTATTCAATTTATGTTTGTAATAACTACAATGACATCAGTATATGGCTTTCAATACTTGAAATCAAAGAAACGGAGATGTAAAATAATCAACTTTTTGTCATATGATTCCATCACAGTCTAGTATATACAGTCGCGAAACTCAATACGTAGTAAATATGCAAACATTAGGTAGTTGCTCACCACTAGGATCGCTAATATCGCCTCATTACAGGCAATGCAAAATAGTACCGTCACAGTCTATTGTTTCTAGCACCCTCAAAACTGAAGCTTCGTGACTGTTTATAGTAGACTGTGATTCCATGTTGCGCGCCTAGCTATCCATGTAGGCAAAGCCCATGAGATGTTAAACAAAAAGTGAAAACACGCTTTCCGCTTGTGCACTGTTTCCAAATCGCATAAACATAAGCATGAAAGTTTGGAGTTTGCAAACTTTCATGTTAACGTCATATGATTAAGATTAAGTTTATGCTTATGTAATTCATTGTGAATGCTTTCATTAAATAACATGGACACAAGATTTTATGCTTACGTTATGTTTATGTTTAATTTTCATTGTGAATGGGCCTTTAGGCCTACAAGCCTACTGTTACAATGCTTAAAAGTTGCAGTACTTATCAAGCCCACATTCGTTGCTCAAAATGTCCTCCATTTACTGCAAAACACAGTTGACATACTTTTATTAAATTCGCAGTCACTCTGCAAGTTCTTCAGCACTGATAGAATTTATTGCATCTCTTAACATCCTATTTAAGTTCGTTTATGGAGTGTGGGTTTCTTGCATTCTGTAGGGCCTTCATTTAAGTACAGTAGAACTTGGTTACAACGACATCCAAGGGACCTTAAACATTATGTTATAAACGAGTGTCGTAGTAACCGAGATTTACATTATCAGTCTAGAGAGGTGGAAAATGAAAAATAACAAACTTAATTAGACTTACTAATATGTTTTCGCGGGATATCAGCCGAGTTAAGATTTTGGAATGCTCCAAGCTTTCGACTGCTATCTCTGCAGCCATCTTCAGGGAAGTGATGTCCGAACAGAAAGTCGAAAGGTTATATAGATGTGGCTGTCTCAGGTGAAACGGGATTGGTTGGCGGATCGGCCAATCCGGGGCCGGGAATTGTCATCGCTCGTAAGCTCCGCCCCTCCCGGGATTACTGCGTGAAGTTTGGCGGGCGGCGAGCCCTGTTCCGCCGGTTGGAATCGGTTGCCGTCTTCGGTCCGTGATCTTCATGACCTTGATTGTAAGAGGGCCTGAGTTGGTCTAAGGCCGGTGTCCATGCCTGACTGAGCTGGAGTCCACTGTCTCTGTTAAAGTTGTTTTTCTCCAGCTTGATCTCTATGGCCTCCTTGATTGTACGATCCCAGTAGTGGCTTGATTTGTTAATGACCTTGGTGTGGTCAAACAGTATTTTATGCTCCTTTTCTATGCTGTGTTGCGCCACTGCAGATTTTTCCGGGTAATACAGCCTCAGGTTCCTCTTATGTTCTTTGATTCTGTCTTCTATTGTGCGGCCAGTCTGCCCTATGTATACTTCGCCACACTCGCATGGAATCTTGTAAATCCCTGGAGTCCTTAAGCCCTGACTGTCTTTAACCTGACGTAGATGACTCCGGATTTTGCTCTGTGGTTTATGGATGGTTTTGATATTAACCTTCTGGAGGATTCTGCTTATTTTGTGTGACACGCTCCCGCAGAATGGAATGAAAGCTTTCTTTGTCGGTTCTTGCTTGCTGTCTAAGTCTATTGTGTTACATCTCGTGGTAACTTGTTTGAGGGCTTTGCTGATGTCTCTCCGGCTGTAGTTGTTTTGTTGTAGTGTTCTACGAAGATGGTCCATTTCTGCAGGCAAGTTGTTGATATCGGAAATGACTATGGCGCGATGTAGTAGACTAGTCAGGACGGACTTCTTCTGCGAAGGGTGGTGGAGGCTGAGTGCATTCAGGCACAGATCTGTGTGCGTCGGCTTTCTATACACGCCATGTCCGAGAGTACCATCTGCTTTCCTGTGTATGTGGATATCCAGGAACGGCAGTGAGCCCTCTGACTCCACCTCCATGGTGAACTGGATATTCGCGTGGATGCTGTTGAGATGTTGTAGGAACTCTTGTAGCTTGTCTTGTCCGTGCGGCCAGACCACGAAGGTGTCGTCTACGTAGCGGAAGAAGTGGCTCGGCTTGTGTGTGGCTGAGTCTAGGGCCTGGACAGTCAGGGCTTAAGGACTCCAGGGATTTACAAGATTCCATGCGAGTGTGGCGAAGTATACATAGGGCAGACTGGCCGCACAATAGAAGACAGAATCAAAGAACATAAGAGGAACCTGAGGCTGTATTACCCGGAAAAATCTGCAGTGGCGCAACACAGCATAGAAAAGGAGCATAAAATACTGTTTGACCACACCAAGGTCATTAACAAATCAAGCCACTACTGGGATCGTACAATCAAGGAGGCCATAGAGATCAAGCTGGAGAAAAACAACTTTAACAGAGACAGTGGACTCCAGCTCAGTCAGGCATGGACACCGGCCTTAGACCAACTCAGGCCCTCTTACAATCAAGGTCATGAAGATCACGGACCGAAGACGGCAACCGATTCCAACCGGCGGAACAGGGCTCGCCGCCCGCCAAACTTCACGCAGTAATCCCGGGAGGGGCGGAGCTTACGAGCGATGACAATTCCCGGCCCCGGATTGGCCGATCCGCCAACCAATCCCGTTTCACCTGAGACAGCCACATCTATATAACCTTTCGACTTTCTGTTCGGACATCACTTCCCTGAAGATGGCTGCAGAGATAGCAGTCGAAAGCTTGGAGCATTCCAAAATCTTAACTCGGCTGATATCCCGCGAAAACATATTAGCGAACCAACGCCGAGAAAGCCTCAAATCATACTTAATTAGACTTATTTCAGATTTATGTATTGACTTTTAAGTCTACCATGAACATAACAAAATACACGTAGGCCTACAATTATAAATACAGTATTCTGTATTAAGACAGTTTGTTGAGTGCTCACCAAACTACTTTACTTAGAAGTGAAGTAATCAGTCATTTTACTCTGTTGTCTTCTACTTGCCCAATACACACTTTCTAGGGCTAAATTACGTTGTATGTGCATAATTCTAATGACTTCTAAAGCGTCACTCACTTCTTTTAGTGGCCATACTGCTTTAAAATGCGCGCACTTAGTGAAAACTTCCTGTCGAAACTGATCTAATACCGCATGAATTCGGGCAGGTTACAATGGGGTGGGGAATCCGCCTGCATTCCAGATGTCTATGACAGAAGGAGACTGTAAAGAATTTGTCAGGGTCAGATTTCAACAAAATATTTCTTAAAATACTTTGGTTCTTAGAAAATCTTATTCCAAACTGAGATTGAAAATGACGTTATATGCGAGGTAGACACATATATGTTTGTCGTATTAAGCAAGGTAGGAAAGCATATGTCTTATGGGGAATTATTTGGGACCACAGAATATTTGACGTTATAGGCGAGGTCGCTATAACCAAGTTCTACTGTAATTTTGTCGCTACATGAGCAGAACTTTCATTTATTCCAGTTTTCTGTGCTGAGGGATTTTTGAGGAGTGTGTTCCAATCTTTCACCTTACTTTGTATGTTCATATTTTATCCAAGTGTACAGTACACTTGACATTCTACATAAATTGTACTTCATTATGATGCACACTTTTGAACATGTGTTCAGAATTTTTATAATTGATTTTAGATATTTGATATTGTAAGTTTTTAGTTGGACATAATGACAACAATATTACAATATACATTGTGCTTGATATTTATCTTCGTTTTTTAGTGGAAAGCATAACTTACTGTTATTTTATTGTAATTTTCATTCAAATTATTACATATTATACTTGTGCAAATGTTAGTGACATTTTATCTGATTTAATATGTGAAGAAAAGTGAAAACGGAATTTTGCTATTTGGTTTCCTGGACTTGTTTATTTGCATATGGTAACCATTTGTTTCATTATGGTGTTATTTATTATAATGTAGGACTACTATTATGCATGGTAGTAGAAAGAAGGAAACAGGCAAAATTGAAATTCTTACAGGATCCAGTTGAGGCGAATGGAGATAATTATTTCAATAAAAGACGGGAAGCAAATCGTACGCTTAGAAATAAAAAGAGAGAATACTTGAAGGAAAAACTGAATGAGGTAGAAACAAATAGTAAAAATAAAAACATTAGAGATTTATATAAGGGCATAAAAGAATTCAAGAATGGATATCAGGCAAGGGTAAACGTGATCAAGGATGAGAATGGTGACTTGCTTGCAGACTCTCATTCAATCCTTAACAGATGGAAAAACTATTTTGGACAACTCCTAAATATACATAAGCCAAATAGAAATGATCGGGACGAAATTGAAATACAAACTGCTGAGCCATTTATACCCGAACCCACACTTTCTGAAGTCGAAATTGCGATAGAAAATCTGAAAAATGATAAGTCTCCAGGTATCGATCAAATTCCAGCAGAATTAATACAAAAGGGTGGAAGCGCATTATCTAAAGAAATTTATAAGCTTGTACTTGCTATTTGGGAAAAGGAAATTGTACCAGAACAATGGAAGGAGTCCATAATCGTACCTATCTTTAAGAAGGGGGACAAGACTAACTGTAGTAACTTTCGAGGAATATCACTTTTGTTAACGTCGTACAAAATTTTGTCCAATATTCTTTTAAGAAGTTTAACTCCATATGTAGATGAAATTATTGGGGATCATCAGTGTGGTTTTAGGCGTAATATATCAACTGTTGACCAGATATTTTGTATTCGACAGATAATGGAGAAAAAATGGGAGTATAAGGGTACAGTGCATCAGTTATTCATAGATTTCAAAAAGGCATATGACTCGGTTAAGAGAGAAGTTTTATATGATATTCTTATTGAATTTGGTATTCCCAAGAAACTAGTTCGATTAATTAAAATGTGTCTCAGTGAAACTTACAGCAGAGTTCGTATAGGTCAGTTTCTGTCAGATGCATTTCCAATTCACTGCGGGCTAAAGCAAGGAGATGCACTATCACCTTTACTTTTTAACTTTGCTCTAGAGTATGCCATTAGGAAAGTCCAGGATAACAGAGAGGGCTTGGAATTGAACGGGTTACATCAGCTTCTTGTTTATGCGGATGACGTGAATATGTTAGGAGAAAATCCACAAACAATTAGGGAAAACACGGGAATTTTACTGGAAGCAAGTAAAGAGTTAGGTGTGGAAGTAAATCCCGAAAAGACAAAGTATATGATTATGTCTCGTGACCAGAATATTGTACGAAATGGAAATATAAAAAATGGAAATTTATCTTTTGAAGAGGTGGAGAAGTTCAAATATCTTGGAGCAACAGTAACAAATATAAATGATATTCGGGAGGAAATTAAACACAGAATAAATATGGGAAATGCCTGTTATTATTCAGGTGAGAAGCTTTTATCATCCAGTCTGCTGTCAAAAAATCTGAAACTTAGAATTTATAAAACAGTTATATTACTGGTTGTTCTTTATGGTTGTGAAACTTGGACTCTCACTTTGAGAGAGGAACATAGGTTAAGGGTGTTTGAGAATAAGGTGCTTAGGAAAATATTTGGGGCTAAGAGGGATGAAGTTACAAGAGAATGGAGAAAGTTACACAACACAGAACTGCAAGCATTGTATTCTTCACCTGACATAATTAGGAACATTAAATTCAGACGTTTGAGATGGGCAGGACATGTAGCACGTATGGGCGAATCCAGAAATGCATATAGAGTGTTAGTTGGGAGGCTGGAGGGAAAAAGACCTTTGGGGAAGCCGAGACGTAGATGGGAGGATAATATTAAAATGGATTTGAGGGAGGTGGGATATGATGATAGAGACTGGATTAATCTTTCTCAGGATAGGGACCAATGGGTTGGCTTATGTGAGGGCGGCAACGAACCTTTGGGTTCCTTAAAAGCCAGTAAGTAAGTAAGGACTACTATTATAAGTATGAATGAATTTAGCAGCAAATACATCAGTGTGTACTTTCTTATTAATGAGTCACAAATAAGTGATAATAAGATGATTGAAAATTCTCAGATAAAGTCTCATAATACCACTACACCGTGTCGATATTGTGGCAAATTGTATGTGAGATTATACACACATTACAAAATCTCATCCCGAAAAACAGAGGGAATATATTTTTGATCAACATCGATCTTCTGAAGACCAATCTAGCACTTCAGATCAATCCTCCACTATGATAATTGACAGATCTTTCGTCCGAAATACTGAAGCAGTACATCTGGATAAAGTTTGGCAAGAAATTCAGTTATTTACTAAAAAATTTGAAGCTCTATTGGAAAAGAATCCAAGGCCTGGTGAGTTCAATACAATTTATATTGATTTTGTGGAAGCCCTTACAGAAATGAATCATAAGCTACCGGGTCCTGTTTTTATGAAATGAGAAAACAAAAACATTTTTACCACTAATGATAGGAGCTATTAAGATAGCACTAATCCTCAAAAACAGTCCAAAAGAGATAGGAAAAAAAAAAACAAAAAATATAATTATGAACTTTTGCAATGTCAATATTTTAATGACTGCAAAGAGTGTACTCGATCAATATTGAATAATAACAATACCAATACAAGATTTTAAAAATGCTATGGAAAATGAATGGGGAGTTCCAAATAATTGTACACTTGAAAATTATGTCACATTTCATTCTAGTCTACCTAATGATGAGTTACAACAGGAGTTTAAAATTTCTATAGAAGTTATACAAAAATGTGTGAACAAGATGAATCAGCTAAATCAGCTCCTGGCCCTGATAGGGTTCTAATTCGGACTTTGATAATAACTGAATGCTCTCCAATAATATCTCTTATATTGAACATAATGCTAAAATGGAAAACTGTTCCAGATAAAATGCCTGAAGCCAAAAATATATTAATTTACAAAGGCAAGGGGAGAAGAGTGATTCCAATAACTGGAGGCCAACGTCTGTTTGGTCAGTAAATCGAAGATTGATTGAAAGAGTTCTTGATTCTACACTGAGGCAATTTGTTAACTTAACCCAGATAAGACTGACGTCCTATATATAGGACCCGGACGTTTTATTTTTTTAACATTGCTGTGTAAGATTTTCATAGTCGGCAATCATGATACCATAATCCTTATGTGTTATAAATTGCCTCCAATTTTTTTCTTATATTTAGTCTGTCATAGTCAATGTTATTATCATATTTGTGTGAAACGTCCGGTGTCCTATATGTAGGACGTCAGTCTTATCTGGGTTAAATGAAAACCAAAGGGGATTTGTATCGCAACCAGGAACATTTATTAATACTTCATTAGTTAATGGGTGCCTCAAGAAAGCTAAGCAGAAGAAGAATGTCTCAATAGTTATGTTGGATGTGCGACAGGCCTTTGATTCTATTGGATTAGAACATGTAACTAATTGTCTGAAATCCCTACCTATTCCAGTACCTTTACGAGAATTAGTTCAATCTTTAGTAGTGGGGAACTTTACTCGGATTCACAATTCCAAAGAGATCTCTGTTCCAATTGTATTACAAAAAGGAGTTTTCCTAGGGTCACCTTTATCCCCATTAATTTTTAATATGCCAATAGATTTTATTTTAATAGTACATTTTGCAACGAGCCTATAATGAAGGTAATTAAGAAGTGAGTATGGATATTTATGAAACGAGCGCAAGCGAGTTTCATAATTTTCATACGACTTTTTATGCTCGACCATATTTCTAACTTGATATTATTAATTTTAATTGTATCTGACCTTCAGCAATGTTCCGTATGTTGTGAGATGTGCGCAGACGCGAAAGTATTCATTTTTTCCGAGGAACAGATATCCACGTTGACCTTGCTAGGCCATAAGAACCTACAGAGATAACATTGAAATTAAATTAGACATTGAAAAACTAGATGACAAATTGAATTTATTTGAATATTATTTACAATTAACGCTAATTATTATAGTAACAGAACATAACCTTCTGCGACAGTATTGGATTTCCAGCCTCCGTGACTTTTCGGTAATTCTCTTTCGATTGCATATCCGAGAATAATCGATACTTGCGGTTTTATAACGGTAGAAAGCTGACCTGTCATTGGCTGGACAGTTGTAACCTGAGTCGTCATTGACTGAAAGACCTGACCTTTAATGAGTAGGTGTACTTTAATGACATGCATTAAAGGTCTGCTACCAGGTGTATAATTACTACGTTTCGGCATGGTCGAGCATAAAATAATTTACGGAGAAACAAGTCAGTGATAAATTTGGTTTTGAGGTTTCTGAAAATTTAGACAATCTAACTATGGCTGCCTTTGCTGATGATTTATTAATCATAGGGAAAGATATGTCAGCTGCCCAGGACCTAGTATTAATGGTGAAGAAGCTTTTAATCCTAATAAATCAACTTCCATTAATATTGTAAAAGGAAAGTTACATGATTCTTTATGAAGTTTGTTCTACAAGAGGGATCAAACAAGATGAAACCATAAGATATTTGAGTGTATCATTCAATGAGGAAATAAAATTTGATCGGGAGGCATTTATGTTAAGTCTGAAAAATGATTTGGAAAATATAGTATCCACCTCCATGCTCCGCCCAGATCAAAAGCTCAACATTGATAACCAGTACATATGGTCTAAATTGATCTACCCATTACAAATGGCTCCTATCCATCAGTTACCAGGAACATTCTTAGAAGATATTGACAAGTTAATCTGTTAAACAAATGCTTGTGTTGCCATCTGATACACCTACTAGTATGTTATATGCAAGCAAAAGATACAGAGGTTCGGGATTGGTCAGAGCATCATGGGAAGCATTCTTGCAACACTGCAACATCTGCATCACTTTAATATTAAATGAAAATCCTTATGTAAATAGTATGCGACCTTTGTTGTCTGAACTTAATTCTTCCTACGTAAAGATTATTATTTTTTGGTCCTACAGAATATATCTGTTATGGTAAGGTAAATGGTAAAGGTATCCCGTAACATGCCATGGAGGCACTTGGGGGGCATGAAGGTAGAGCCCCATGCTTTCCATGACCTCGGCACTAGAATGAGGTGGTGTGGTTGGCACCATGTTCTGACCGCCTTTTACCCCCGGGAAAGACCCGGTACTCAATTTTATAGAAGGCCGAGTGAACCTTGGGGCCGTTCTGAAAGTTTGGCAACGAGAAAAAATCCTGTCACCACCTGGGATCGAATCCCGGACCTTCCAGTCCGTAGTCAGCTGCTCTACCAACTAAGCTACCCGGCCGCCCATATCTGTTATGGTAACAATTAATATTAGAGGAGAAAAATTCGTTCTGGCACCAGAACGAATTTTTCTCCCCTAATATTAATTAATTGTTCCTGTCAATTCTCCCTTGTCCAATTCAACTTCGTAAATCTGTGACTAGGAAATTAAGAGAGGGATTAAGAAATAGAGAATTCGATTCCTGGGAAGTAATGCCTGGAAGAGGCCGAGGTGTAGAATTATACAGCAAAGTACCTAAAGCCAGTGCCTGGATTTATAATAAGTCTGGCTATCTACATCTGAACAGGTAACCTGCCTTAAAATGAATGCCAATTTAGCAACAGTTAGAGGAGTACCAGGTTGTTCTTTGGATGGATCCCGGTGCAGACATGGATGCCCAGAGACTGAAACTCTTGCTCCTCTAGACATATTGACATCATAGCGTATTCCCAGACTACCAAGATAGGATATATAATTGATCCTACCATAAGGATTGAAATGGGGAGTAGCCAGCTGGAGGATGTGAATCAAGAAAAGTTCAACATTTATCTGACAACAGTTGATTATTCAAAGTAAAATATCAGCTTTAAAACATTGAGGTGATTAATCTTCTTTTTGGAGCTCGTGGTGTGATTCCCAAGTTCTTTGAAAGCTTCAGGAAGACTTTTGAACTACCACAGACACTTACTACTGACATCGCTCTTGCCAAATTTTGAATCATCATATTCACTCTGTTTAATTTTTTTTTTTCGTTTTATAATTCATATATGTTTATTTTAATTTTCTGTCAACAAAATTTATATAAAACATTTAATATTGTAAAATTTATGTAGGAGAGTATACTGAGTCGTTCTCAACTACCTCCAATGGTAGGCAGTTAACAAAATTTAAAAGAAATTTTATTGTACCTGATGAGGGCGAAAACGTTCGTAGAATAATACAACAAATGTAAATATACTAAACATTGAATAATTTGTTTCGCGTATTGTGTTAAGCCATAATATTGATAAAATTTTAATATATTGATAAATAGCAACATTTTAAAACCTGTATTTCGCTTTTCTCAATTGGCATTACTGAATAACATTCAATTTCTTTATTGCAGTAATTGTTATTCATCTATTTTGGCTTCACAATGTCTGAATAGGTTAAGTATTCATAAATATGCAGTTATTAACATTTTGTGAGCGAATCTTAGGGATATATTATTTACATTTTTTATTTTATTCACGAAATAGTCCTAATTAATGTCACTCGAGGTCTGAGATTACTATAGAAGACTTTACGAACATTATAAACAGCCAAGGTGAGATTATGTATCTTTTATGGAATATTAATTACTCATGTAATTCTTATTGAATTGGAATAATTAGGTTTACAGTGTCAATAACATCACTTTTTATTCTTTCACTTGGTATGTGTTTCATAAATATATTTTAGATATTTAGATTCGTAGAAAATATGTACCTACACAAGTAGAGACACAGTACAGTGAATTTTTAACTTTCAGATATGAATTCTTTTCCAGACATAATATCGATATATAACCTATTTTTTATTTGTAGAATTAAACAAGTAAACATTGCTTTTGTGTATCGTATGTATCTGTTCTCAATCATCGATATGTTACATATGTATTATGTCTCTGTCTTCTGCAGGAAGGGAATTTATTGATCTCCACGTGGCTGGAATAAAGACGGAATGCGTGGACCACAGCTATGATCTTAATCTTTAGCATATGACAATCCCATTAATATTTTCTATGAAAAGTTATATTTTCCTTTACTTGAATAAACCCTAATTTTCAATTACGGTTATAACTTTATATGTATTTTTATTACATTTCATGACATCCAGCTCTTACTTTCTAAGAGGACATGATCTTAGAATCAGTGTAAGAAGATTTACTCCCAGTTTTCATTTCGATGTTACATTTAAATGGAATGTTGTAGGGAGTGTTTACTGGCAATCAGTGTTCAATATTAAATATTGTGAGCACACAATGAAATCCTTAGACATTATCTAGATTTCATTAAATTAATTATTGGGTAAAGACATTTACTTGCATTTTTTTCTTACAATATCAGTTTAAATCTTAGTGTACTGGAAACAGAAAAACCTTATGAAACAACATTTCCAAGAATTGGCGTTTGCTATTCAGTTTTGTACCTGGACTCAGTAGGATTTAAATGCAGGTCTATGTCATGAAGAATCGATGCACTATTCATTTAACTTGCGCCATCTTTCTGTCTTTATTTTATAGAAAGAGTTGTGTGATTTGGACACAGTAAAGGACGAGTTGGAACTGGAAGTTACGGCAGAGGAGAATGATATTTTGACCAGTAGGTGAGTCTTCACGTTACCCTTTATTAATATTGACACATATGATGTTAATATGCACTCTGTTAGAGCATGGAATGGTTCGGCTATATAATAAGAATGACTTCGGAAATCATGGAAAAAGGAAGTTATGAAGGCAATAAGTGCTAGAGATTTTATTTTATTTCTTTCATAAAATGAAGACTGAAGAAATAATCAACCATATTTTGTGATATAATTTAGAATTAATTCCTCGTACTTTGTTATGAATATCTCTAGTCCAAACAGCCTTCAGCCCGAAGGAGATAGTGAAAACCTTAGTTAACAGAGAACCATTGTAGTGCAAATAGTGGTATTAGGTATTAGGACTCATCACGTATATTCTTTTTACACTTCAACGAACCATATAGGCGCGCGCCCCCCACACACACACGCACGCACGCGCACACACACACATCTCTCTCTCTCGCTCTCCCCCTCTTCCCTCTCTTCCCCTCTATCCTTCTCCCTCTCCATCTCCCCTCCCTCTCCCCCCTCTCCCTCTCTCCCATCTCCCTTCCTCTTTCTCCCTCCCTCTCCCTCCCTCTCTCTCTCTCTCCGTCCGTCCCTCCCTCTCTCTCTCTCTTTAAAGAAAATCTCATCATTGCCGTCGACCTGGTTGGCGAGTTGGTATAGCACTGACCTTCTATGCCCAAGGTTGCAGGTTCGATCCCGGGTCAGGTCGATGGCATTTAAGTGTGCTTAAATGCAAAGGCTCATGTCAGTAGATTTACTGGCATGTAAAAGAACTCTGCGGGACAAAATTCCAACACATCCGGCGACGCTGATATAACCTCTGCTGTTGGGAGCGTCGTTAAATAAAACAACATTTAACATTTCATCATTGCTATAAAAGAGAGGAAGACTACTTAAATCAGGTCGACCAAAAATACATGACCTCGTTTCCGAACAGTCTGACGTCGAAGAAATGGCAAGCCATTTTCAAGTTATCATCTCTACAGCCTGCAAGAACTAATTTAGAACTCTCACATCTGCCCCGAGAGCAGCCGGAACCAAATCAGTCCCACAGTGGACAAAGGAATTGACAATTATGAGAAAAATGGTTAACGCCCAAAGAAGAAGATACCAAAGGACAAGAGGCGATGGTGCTCTGCGCCAACATAGGAAATCACTCTACAAGGAATCAAAAAGAGAATATCAAACCAGCATTCGACAGGAAAAAAATTAAATCCTGGAAAGAGTACTGCAACATCACCACAATCACCAACCCATGGAGTGCAGTGTATAAGATAGCATCTGGCAAGAACAGAAACCCTAAGGAAAGATGATGGCACTTATACAAAGGATCTGGCTGACAAATGAACCACGTGATGAACCATTTTACCCAAGATGATGATGAAGAACATGATAATGAGTACCACAAACACATCAGATTAACAACAAATAGCCCCGAGCACTTATGACGACATGCTATTCACGAAAGAGGAGATACGAGATGTACTTGATAGAATGGATGACAGGAAAGTGTCAGGGGAAGATGGAATGACAAGTAATATTTTACGACACGTGTTCGAACAGATACCGCTATTCGTAACTGCATTGTATAATGGATGCCCAAAGCAGGAAATTTCCCTAACCCATGGACAAAATCCATAATTATACCAATCGTCAAACCAGGAAAAGAGCATTCTGATGATGTCTCTAAGTATCGACCGATAAGTCTGTTAAATGTGGCTGCCAAGGTGCTGGAAAAAACTATTAATAAATAGAATAATGTATCATTTGAACTGAAAGATATACTGAGTAGAAATCAATATGGATTCACACTTCAAACAGGAGCAGTGGATGCTATCATGGCAGTTAAAAATTTCGTAGCAGAAAATCTAGGAGAAAAACATGTTGCAATGATTAGCCTCGACGTGAAAGGGGCCTTCGATGCAGCCTGGTGCCTAGCTAGCATCTTGAATGCGTTAGAGAAATTTTAGTGCCCCAGAAACCTTTATGACCTGGTGAGAAACTACCTCAACTATAGGAAATGCATATTATCTGTCAATAACATAAAAATAGAGAGAAGTTTAAGGTAAGGATGCCCTCAAGGGTCATGCTGTGCATCCGGATTATGGATTATCCAGTACGACTCCCTATTGAAATTAAATTACAAGCAATGCACAAAAGTAATTGCATTCTCAGATGATGTTGTTATCTTAATCAAAGGTAAAAGCAAACTGGAAGTTGAAAATAACGCAAATGTCGAGCTGACAAAGGTTACCCAGTGACGGCTCGTGATAAAATATTATGTGTGTTCACACTTTGTGGTTCCAAAATCGAAGAGAATTTGAAATCGTACGTTTAGTTTAATATGAAATGTCATGATTTCAGTGTTTCACTATCGACAAAAAAACCGTATATAAATTCAAAACAACATAATAATAATAATAATAATAATAATAATAATAATAATAATAATAATAATAATAATAATAATAATAATAATAATAATAATAATAATAATAATAACAACAATAATAATAATAATAATAATATTCATATTAATAATAATAATAATAATAATAATAATAATAATAATAATAATGATAATAATAATAATAAACTCAGTCTTTTTATTTCCAATTTTTCTTGGTGAGCCAGTTTACCCAGTTCTTTACTGTTCAAAATTACTTGAACACAGTTCATTGTTTACGTTTGTTAAAAATGAATACATACCACGGTCTCGTTATATACAATAATATATTTTGATTCACAACACACTGATACACTATAGCCTATACCAGTACTGTAATCCCATTTGCATAGATTACTATAAATACATGCCAGTAAATATTATTCTTAAATATTATACACTGCCAGACAGATACATAAATTCATACCATTGCCACAGTCAGCCAGCACATGTTTGAAAGCCAAACTATGCTATTGTGCCGACACTGAAGTATAGTAATTCACAAACTACACTCTCGTAGCAGCACTGTACACGTAAGTAAACGTTCCTACAGTCAGATGCTGACATCTACAGGCTATTAAATTTCCTCCTCGAGATATAGCACGTGAATGATAGGCATCGATGGACCTGACATCTGTAGGATAGATACTCATCATGTTCACTTAATCCTTTGTGCTCTTGACGAGTCATAATCGGCCAGCTAAAGACAATTTTCTCCCGCGCATGCGTGAAATTCCTGTAACCAACTCGAAAGGAGCACGGCTTGTACGTGAACGGATGTTGCCAAGTTTACATAAGAAGTTTATGCAAGATGCGGGAAGTTTAAAATACTCGATTCTGATATTATACATCCCCACTACGTCAGTACGGTATCAAATAATAAAACTAGTCGTGCATTAATGGAAACAAGGTGTTCACGTGCTCTTGTGCTCTTATTGACTCACCGCCACTGGTTGCACCAAGGCAGAAAACAACAAATTATCATTCAGTGAGCAGAAATGAAAATTAATCTATATAACATGAAGTAAGATCGGAACTAAGAAAAATTTTGAACTGTATATGAACAACAAGAAATTAGAAGAAGTAAATAGCATGAAGTATCTTGGAATCATCATCGATAACAAATTTCAATTTAACCAACATGTAGATTATATAACTGGACAATGACTATCAGTGTTAATGCCACATAACTCTCTATGTACATTCTGTATGTCTTAAGCTATGCATTGACAGTCTTGGTTCATTTTCAACAAGAAAGCGACATCCATCATTCTTGCAGTGGACTCTTCAAATGTTAATATTAAATTGGTAAGTCATAAGATTGAACAATTTTTAACATTATTTATTGTATTTTATAAAAATCAAGATTTCTATATAATATTAATAATTATAGTTGTATAGACATATATAAATTTTCATACCAGTTACAGTAATCTACTCTTGATATCACTTGTGAAGTTCAGACCTGTCTTTGGGCAGTTGGTGCATAATAATTTGGAAGTAGTCTTTATTTGAACCATGTTAATATTTTTTATGACAGCAATTTGAGTGGCGTTTTCACAAAACTCGTTATCTACATTTTTTTCGATTTTGAGGTTTCAGCGTATCCTTATGTTTGTGGGTCAGGATAATCCAATGGTGTTATCAGAATTAAGCTAAAGTTGGTAAGTATATCAGTAAATTTATCTTGAAATAAAAGAGATTTTTCAAAACTCGGTATCTACAGTTGTGTATTTTAGGAAAGAGATATCTTGAAAAAAGGACGATTTTGTAGATAACGAGTTTTGTGAAAACGCCCCTCATTTATTTCGACATAATTTCTTTAGGTTCATTAATGTTCAACTGTGATTTATTAGAGAAACACTTTCGTGTTGCAAGTTATGAGCAGTAATCATACACTCCGCAGGCCCTCTCGTCCATACCACTGCCAGTTCTGTGATAATCTTGTCTCTCAGTAATTATGGAGTGTCAGTGAAGCATAGCTTTTCAAATTGCAGAGAATGAAACCTGAATATGCGTGTAATATAACAGATGTTGGAATATGGTTCCTTCGATATTTCTATGCACTTATGCATGTTTGTATATTTTTATCTCACCGTATAGACTACTCTGTAGACTGTTGAATTTTTATTTCAGCGTTGTTGATATAGTTGACAAAACTGAGTCATCAGCATGCGAGAGCAATGCTCACAAAGAAGAGGAATTGGAACAGCATTGCAGCTACGGATTCGACACCTCGATTGACGGTGACTTTAGCCACAATTCTCTCAGGTGTGATGTCTGTAATGAGGCTTTCCTAACATCGCAATCACTGAAACGTCATTTTCTTACTCATACTTTGAAAAAATCATTCAAATGCGATGTCTGTGGCAAGTGCTATTTGTGTCCTAGATATCTTAGAATTCATGCACGCTTACACACCGGCGAGATGCCATTTGAGTGTGGCTTCTGTGGAAAGACTTTCAGACAATTGGCGCATATGAAAATTCATGAACGTATACACACAGGCGAAAAGCCTTTCAAATGTAATGTCTGTGGAAAGAGTTTCCCTGAATCGGGGCGTTTAAAAAAACATGCACGCATACATACAGGGGAGATGCCATTTGAGTGTCACGTCTGTGGAAAGTCTTTCAGACATTTGGGGCATATGAAAATCCATCAACGCATACATACAGGCGAAAAGCCTTTCAAATGCGATGTCTGCGAAAAGAGTTTCCGAGAATCGGGGTGTTTGAGAAAACATGCACGCATACATACAGGCGAAAGGCCTTTCAAATGTAATGTCTGTGGAAAGAGTTTCCCTGAATCGGGGCGTTTAAAAAAACATTCATTTGTACATACAGGCGAAAGACCATTCAAATGTAATACCTGTGGAAAGTGTTTTTCCGAAAAGGGAACTCTCATGAATCACGTTCGCGTTCACACAGGGGAGAGACCATTCAAATGCGATGTATGTGGAAAGTGTTTCACTCAGTTGGCTTCTTTAAGGAATCATTTACAGACACATAGCGGCGAAAGTTCATAAGAACGCAATGTCTGTGAAATATGTTCCAGACGATCTGGATATCTGTAAACTCTGGCTGCATACCTACAGGGGACAGAACACTGAAATCCGATGCGTGAGAAGAATTATACTCACAATCTGGACAACTGAAACATTTCCTCATACACAATGGTGTCTGCAGAGAGAGGAGCTCCGAAACAAAAACCGATAAGTCCAGAAATCATAAATTTTCAGGAAAGTCGAAGAATAAAAAATAATGGAGATAATTATTACAGTTGTCTGAACACTATTTATTGATAAAATAAATAAAATAATAAAATTTATCAATAAATAGTGTTCAGACAACTGTAATAATTATCTCCATTATTTTTAATCTTCACTTATGAACACTTGTATTTTGACCTTTCAAGTATTTAATGAAGTCAAAGAACTTCTACGACTTTATTTTGTGGATAAAAAATTAACAGAAAACACTATTGTATGAACGACTCTTTTGGATATCGAAATGACTAGCGCAGAAAATCACTTGTTTCTAACTTAGGAATAATCACAACTTAAAAAAAAAATATGATGGACTTAACTTGTTTTGTTCCGTACGGATGGACAAAACGGGTTTTGAAACACGATAACGAAATACAAGTAATATTCTTTAGCAAGTCAAGATTACTAAATCAAAATTAACTCGTACATGTTATAGTGATTGTTAATGAATTAATGATCCAAAATTTATGCTTCATTGTCCTTCACAAGCAAATCAGAACACAAAAGTAAAGCTACATCATTCCACAACCTTCTTCCTCATCAAGACAATCACATCTTTCAAAAGAAAAGAAAAAACTTGTATCATTCCACAACCTTCTTTATCAAGATAATCACATCTTTCAAAACACAAAAGAAAAGACTATATCATTCTACAACCTTTTCCTCATCAAGATAATCACATCTTTCAAAACACAAAAGAAAAAGCTATATCATTCTACAACCTTTTCCTCATCAAGATAATCACATCTTTCAAAACATAAAAGAAAAAGGTATATCATTCTACAATCTTTTCCTCATCAAGATAATCACATCTTTCAAAACACAAAGGAAAAAGCTATATCATTCTACAACCTTTTCCTCATCAAGATAATCACATCTTTCAAAACACAAAAGAAAAAGCTATATCATTCTACAACCTTTTCCTCATCAAGACAATCACATCTTTCAAAAAACAAAAGAAAAAGCTATATCATTCTACAACCTTTTCCTCATCAAGACAATCACATCTTTCAAAACACAAAAGAAAAAGCTATATCATTCTACAACCTTTTCCTCATCAAGACAATCACATCTTTCAAAACACAAAAGAAAAAGCTATATCATTCCACAACCTTCTCCTCATCAAAACAATCACATCTTTCAAAATACAAAAGAAAAAAGTATATCATTGCACAACTTAATAATTGTAGGTTATTTTATGACGCTTTATCAACAGCTTAGGTTATTTAGCGTCTGAATGAGATGAAGGTGATAATGCCGGTGAAATGAATCCGGGGTCCAGCACCGAAAGTTACCCAGCATTTGCTCATATTGAGTTGAGGGAAAACCCCGGAAAAAACCTCAACCAGGTAACTTGTCCCGACCGGGAATCGAACCCGGGCCACCTGGTTTCGCGGCCAGATGCGCTGACCGTTACTCCACAAGTGTGGACGTTTGCACAACTTTCTTCGTCATCAAGACAATCACATCTTTCAAAAAGAAGAAAAAGCTAAATCATTCCAAAACAATCTCCTACTTTTTCCACGAGAGTAGTAGCTTTCGCATGCTTTCAACTTTGATGTAAATGTATTAACAGATCGCCTCTTTTCTCGAGACCGTTTTGACCTACGATCGCCACCCCGTCTTCCTTAATAGGCTTCCCAGCCAGTGTGGTGGATGCTATAGTGTTCAGTCGACATTGACTGATACCGAAAAGAGCACAAAATAATTTTGAACAGACTGGAATCTCTTCGTTATTGGCACCTCTTACCTATTATTATTATTATTATTATTATTATTATTATTATTATTATTATTATTATTATTATTATCATCCGGTCGTCAGCCGTCATGCTGAATGGTTGTGCTAGTGAGTAGCTGCTTGAGTTGCATAGTCAGTACCTCGCTGCTTGTATCGCTATGGCGCCAAGCAAGGATATCTGTACGATTTGTAATTCAGCCTTCTTTGGAAGACAAGTTTCTTAAATGTGCGGAACCCTGTGGCCTTCGATTTCATCTCGATTGCCTTAACATTGGCGAAGCAGAATTTGACATTTTCATGCAGAGAGGAAGTTCTTCTTATAAGTGCCGGAAATGTGTAAGTGTTTTGAAATCTTCGCAAGGAGACAACACACTAGTGAGATCCATTCAACCTGGGGAGAAGAAGGTGATCTCACCTACCCGTAAATTGGTTCTTCCGAACTTTCCATCGTCATATGATGGGCTTGCAGTTCAAATAGAAACAGTAAGACTTAATAGTGTCTCGCTATTGGACATGGTGAGTGATAGATTGGCTTATGTAAAGAATCTGGAGAAAGACATGAACGAGCTGAAAAGCGAAAATTTTGTTCTCAAAGAGCAGTTGTCGGAATTATTGTCTAAGGGTGGCTGCCCTTTATTCTCTAATTAAATTAATTCTACTAATTCTAAATCTACTAATTCTGTTCGGTCTAATGATCCCATTAAGAAGTCATGCAGAGAACAAAGCTGCTGACTACTCGCATACTTGCAATTCTGATGCGTCAGCAACAAGGAAGTCTGTGTCTACAACTCCTCTTGTTACAGTTAGACATAAGAGTCATTCCACGTCAAATCGCACAGCAATAAAACACGACCTTCTCGGAAATGGTGGAATTTTTTTTCATGAATTCCAGACATCAAATAAGGAGACCCGTTTTGTTTTATTTTCACAATTTTTAATTATTTGTGTAGTTATGACTATTTGAAGTTCCGCAAATTATGCACGCACTGTTGCAAAAACTCGCTTGGAACTCTGTGTCTACATATAATTGAGATTTGCGGTTTGGCGCATTTGAAAGACTAAATACAACACTTTTTATTACTTTAGGGTTATCGCAAATAAATTAAAAATTTTGCCTAATTTTTTAATCATTTATTTTTCAAAGTAAATTTATATATTATATAGCCAAGTTAAAAATCTGACTTGTTCCCTAATGTATTATATGTAAAGTACTGCATTTAGAAATGTGGGATCTGCACACATACATTTGTAACAATTTATTTTCCGGAGGCATGCTTGCGCTCTCGATCCCCAGCTAATGAACTGCTTGTGGCCGTGGGCTAGAAGGCTGCCCACACGAAATCCCCCGTTGCATATACGCCACACTTCAAAACATCAAATGATTAATACCTTGAGCAGAGCAGGTAGAAGAGAAAGTGACGATACTTCCACTAGTCCAGCGGTTCGTTGCAGAGCGGCGCTCGCTCTGCTTTCTGTTCTCAGTTTCAGGAGCGCTATTCGAGTCAATGCAGATGTTTTTAAAATACCCACTAGATAAAAGTATATTATAGTTTATCACAATATTTTACTTATTTAAAAAATGTAATACTACTACATTAACTACTCTTCAGTTATATCATACACTCCTGAATCGTAATTACGAGTATAATAACCAACGGTAAACTGGAACATTCTGTCAGCTTCAGAGAGAAGAACGCAAAAAAAAGTACAGCTTCGCAAAACTGAACATTTTTGTGTTGTTGTAAGTACATTTTGACACAAAATTATAGTTTTTGATTTACAAGGAAGTATAATATAATATATCAAATGGGACATTATATTTTCACCAATACTTTTTTAATACTGCCAGAGCGGGTAGAAGACGTTACTTCCTCTAGTTCAGTGGATCGTAGCCGAGTCGTGCTAGCCCTGTTTTCAGTGCCCAGTTTCAAGATCGCTATTCAAGTGAATGAAAAAGGTTTTAAAAATAACCCATTAGATAAGAATGTATTGTAAAGTACTTAGTTACAATATTTTACTTCTTTAAGAATGTAATATTATTATATTAACAAATTGTGAGTTATATAACACAACCCTGAATAGTAAATATAATAATTAACCTAAAAATGGAACATTGTGCCGGCTTCAGCCAGAAATACGCAAAAAAAAAAAAAAAGTACAGCATCGCAAAACTGAAAATTTTTATGGCATTATAAAGTACGCATTGACATGAAATTGTAGTTTTTATACACAAGAAAGATTGTAATATAATAAAGGAAACACTTTATCTTCACCAATAGTTTTTATCTACTATTTAGTAATTAGTTGCAGTTGTATCTGGTTTATACGTAATTCAGGGGAACAAAAAATATTACGTGCAACTTAGACTCATAAATTAAGCTTCGATATTATATCTATGCTAGTGTAAGTTTTGATCTCTTGAAATACCTAGGTTATTTTGTGTTTTGTAAAATTAAAACAATTTGGTAACACTGTATTAAGTAGTTGTATGCTACTTATTGGAGAATATTAAATTAACGACTTTTCCATGAGGTCTATTACTTTCTCATATGCTCGATTAGAAATCTCTTATGATGTGGAAACGTAATAAACAACTGTAATAAAATTGTAAACCAGATTAAGTTCTAGCCTAGATGCAAAGTAGAATTATACTGTACTTTGGTTACCGAAATAACTTTTACGTTAATTACGACTAAAGTGCTATTATTAGAAATAAAATAATTAATAATTAAACATGTATATTTAATGAAGTAGAAGCTAGGTGCTTGGATTCAATTAGGAGTTCACAATTAGCATTTTAATACAGCACATTTTTTAACCGGCACATAGATTGAAAAATCTTCACATGTAGAAAGTCTATGGTAAACATCACAAGATAATCATTTTCTAATTCCAAAATATCGCTCTAGAGGATCCTAGTTAATTTTTTTCTGTCTGAATATATTTAAATCTGCTATCCCACAAGAATTAATATATTTCGCTAGTGCTCTGAATTGTCACTCTAAATAATTCAAGGGTTCTTTCTTAGGCAAACGTGTTCTTTATATTGTCAATTACGTGTAATATATTTTCTAAAATCGTGTAGTGCTAGAATCCTTTGTACAGGGCAGACTAGGGAGTCTTTGAGTTCAACGTATCTGCATGGTCGTTCATTCACCTTTGAATTCTTTTGTATTTTCACTTTCCTCGAACCCATCACAGTTTATGACTCTAAAAAAATGTATCGATTTTGAAAAACTCAGACTAAACAGCTGAAATGCTGGTCTGGAGTTCATTCACTGGAAGGAATTACGGTCAATGTAGCTAGACATAATTTTGGGCATTCAGGTGTGGAGTAATGGTCCATAAATGCATACAAGCGCATGATCACCTAAGGTGTTCTTCTTATTTTCGGGTGTCACATCCAATTATTTTTTACTCGGATATTTAACGATGCTGTATCAACTGCTGGATTATTTAGCGTCAATGGAATTGGTCATAGCCAGATGGTACTTGGTAAGGATACATTGTTATGAGAACGGATTGATGTCCTCTTCGTTGGATATTTTCTCTTTTCTTTTTTTAAGATATTGAGGCAAGTTTGGGAAAATATGTGTTATGGCATACGGTTTTGGTCGCCAGTTCTTGCGTGGAAGTCCTACCTCTTTACTGGCAATAATAAATTTATCGGCTCTTACAATCAAAAGTCGCCCTGGGTAGCGCAGTTGATATAGCGCTGGCTTCCAATGCTCGAGGTTGCGAGTTCGATCCCGGCCGAGATCGATGGCATTTAAGTATGTTTAAATGCGACAGGCTCATGTCAGTAGATTTAATGGCATGTAAAAAAAACTCCTGTGGGACAAAATTCCTACACACCGGCAAAGCTGATATAACCTCTGCAGTTGCGAGCGTCGTTAAATAAATCATAATTTTTAACAATCACAATCAAAACCGCAGAAAAATGGATATCACAGATATAAGAACGAGCATACAGTTTTCTGTGTTCGTGGAATTGCTCTACACCACTTCTGAAAAATAGTCTAGTCTATGGATGGATAAAAGAAAGTCTCATCCTTACAGATTATAGAATATCTATAATTGGATTTACATCAAGAACAAAACAATTAGGCTTATTACTACTCGCTCACATAAACGGCACAATAAAAATCACCCGAACACCACAAGAAATATCTTCTTAATTCCATAGCAGAACGAGTTCTACATCCTCTGTCCACAGTATTAAGAGGAAAACTGCAATCTTAGAACGATCGCCACGCCAATGTTTCGCTCAGTTGCCGCGGCGACACTAGGGGGTTTAAAAGTCCCATTAGACCCTTCCCGAGTTACCACACTTTCTATTCTAAACGCTCTGCCTTAAGGAACAGTAAATATGTTATCTAAAGTTATTTTATTATTGTCAGCTCAGCTGAGAGAGGGAGCCCTTCACAATTCTGTATGTTTATACTGTAATATAGCCAAGTGTTTAATGATAGCAAGGCTGGGTAAGGCAGTAAAGTTTATGACAGTAAACAGATGGTAGGAGACAAAATATATAAGAGAAAAATAATCAGTCAGGGTTTGAATTTCATGGAGTGGCGTGACTTCTTTACAACATTAGTGACAGCAAAGATCGCGTAATATATAACAAGTGGTTAAATCCATTTACCTTCCTAATCACGCTTTTAAAAAGAAAACTACACTAAGACGCGTAAGTCCCGATTTTTTGATAAAGTTCAATTTAAAGGAGTCTTTGAATGTGCGAATATTGATTCTTTCCGTAAAAAATCTATCAACTTCCGGATAGGTCAGGTGAAATTATATGTGAAGCCGGTAGTTCTTGTGATATTAATAAACATGAATCAAATGAAAGTGCGGACAGAGAAAGTGATTATCCCAGTTCTTCTTCTAGCAGTTATATCGATACAGCGCTAGAAATCAGTAATATTCAGGAATTAAACAAGAGTTTGATGTCAATAGAATCCCTTATCAAGAAAGGAAAACTGCAACAAAAATGATACCTCGTGAAAAGTTTAAAAAAGTAAAAGGCTTCCTAGCAAGTAAAGTTTTTCATGTAGAAGATGCATCATCATCCCTTCAAAAGTCGCCCATATTCTATTTTTGACGTAATGCAAAGAAAATGTACAACCTGAGAATTACATAGTTATTACAGACTTATCTGAAAATCATTCATTTATAATAGCCTACAAGATTCAGTTCAAATTGTGCATTGGAACAAATGCCAAGCCACAATACATCCTTTCGTAGTATATTTCAAAGAAGATACAGAAATTCGTCACAAAAATATTGTTGTACAGAAATTCTTCACAAAAATATTGTTGTCATCTCAGAAAGCATGAAACATGACACCAATTCCTTTCACTTTTTTCAATCCGAAGCAATCAATTTGTTTAAGCAAGAATTCAATGATATTAAAAAAATCATCTACTTTTCCGATGGAGCAAGTTCACAATACAAAAACAAAAAGAATTTTAAAAATAATTGCTTACATGAAGACGATTACGGAATTAGCGCCAAATGACACTTCTTTGCAACATCGCATGGTAAAGGTCCATGTGATGGCATTGGAGGAACTGTTAAAAGACTTGCCACAAGAGCCAGCCTACACAAGATCCTATAACAACACCAAAAAAAACAAAAAACGGTTTGATTGCTCACAAAAAAAACATTTATAACATGTAATTTATATTTTGCCCATTGAATAAGCACAAAAACCACACTGAAAATTTGCAGGCCAGATACCACAATCTAAAACCAATAACTGGTACATTAAAATTACATTCTTTCACTCCGTTGTCAGAAACTGAAGATTTAGTAAAACAATTTTCTTATTGAGAAAGAATGTAGGCGAATGAAAATTTGAAGTGTAGTGTGAGTGAAAACAAACGTTTAAAAAGAATAATATACAAATATACTGGGTGTAATGTTGCAACGTTCACTCGATTATCCAGCGCCAATTAACCTCCCAGTGTGCTTCTACACTTCCCGTCCACTGCTGCTGCACCGACCACTACACATTGTTTCGTAAGTAATTAAATTTTGATTACACTATTGGAGATCCCTTTGTGATTTTTTCTGGAATTATTAAGAATACTTCAGTGCACCTAGTAGGCATTTTTTTAGATTTTTAATACGGCTATTTCACATTGATATCTAACTTTTAAAAATTGAATCATAAAGAAAATATTTGTAATAATTATATTAAAATTAATTAGTAAATATTTAACAAAAGATAGTACTTTAAGCTTTTAAATGCATTTTTTCAAAAAATGTTTAACATCAATATCGTCAGAAATATGACGCTTTAAATGTTGCATTGTGCGACATTTTTAACGAATTTTAGCATGCAATATTTTAAAAACATGTGGACTTAGGAGGAAATAAAAATACACTTGTTGGTTTATTAGACCCATAGAGCTGTTAAAAAAAAATATAAACGCAATCAGAAATATGAACGTCAAAATTTGTATAATTTTGTGCGATATGACGTGGAATGACTCATAACAATCTTGAACTGAATCAGGGGAATGCTTCAACTTCTACCAACGAATCCGAAGGTTTTCAATTGGTATCTCATAAAAAATATAAAAAAAAGAGAACCTAAAGTTGGAACATTGGCCACGAGCAAGATTGAAATGGCCCCTGAGAGAATTAAAACTAAATCTCTATTTGTTTCGAGATTTAGCTCCAAAGTCAACACAAACAATATAGAGGACTCTCTGAAGAATCAACTTCAGCTAAGATCTCTCACTGTAACTAAACTAAATATCAATCATATTCTTCCTTTCACATCACTGTTGATGTGAGGGATTTTGATTCCATTAACAATCCTGCAGTTTGGCCTGCACGTTGCCTAATTGCACCTTTTGATGGTAAACTAAGCCTGAGCAGCATTTTACGCCAATTCGAATACTCCGTTGATTCTCAGGGAAATGCCTCTTAGTCCTAGTCTTGCTCGCTTTCACTTTCAATGTTCAGTTCTAGTAATCATCTTGAGGTTTTCTACTAAAATATTCGTGGACTTAATATTAAAGTTGATGAAATTTTTCAAAATATAGTGAGTAATAATGATCTCATTATCTGTCTCACTGAAACATGGTTATCTGAGTCAGTTATTAACTCAAATTTATTTCTTAATAATTATACTGTGTTTCGTGCAGGCAAACTGTTTGAAGACACTAACAAAAAAAGAGGTGGTGATGTCCTAACAGCAATTAGCAACCAGTTACCTTTTACAAGTAGGCGTTTTGACTTAGAAATTATTAGTGAATGCGTTTGGGTTTGAAATTAGAATGACTGATGGTTTTAATCTGTTAATTGGTAACCAATACTTCTCTCCTGATACAGATCACATTCACTTAAAATCTTATCTTAATTTTCTTGAAAAATATCTTGACACTCATAATTTTAGAATAGTAATCCTTGGTGATTTCAGTACTCCTGGTATGGACTGGTCAACTGGTTTTAATCTTAATGGCACTCATTATTACTCTAAAATTAAGGCTAAGGATTTATATTCCTCGTCCTGCCTTCTTGGATTAAATCAAATTAACTCTACCGTTACGAGTAAAAATCTTCTTGATTTGGTTTTTACTAATGTCAATAAGAGTACAGTTAATCTTGCCAATCACTCTCTAGTTTTAGAGGATATTTATCATCCATCTATCTCTATTTATATTGAAGTAAATTTATCGTTACCGGAACACTGTCAAATCATTTCATATTTAAATTACTCTCAAAGTGATTATCTGAATCTTTATTCTAGTCTATACAATTATGATTGGACTAGCATATATCAGACTACTGATGTAAACATTGCTGCAAATTCCTTGTCTCAAATTATAAGCAATGCTATATCTCTTTGTGTCCCTGTCACCTTTGTTAAAAAATCGTACTATCCTAAATGGTTTTCAAACCAATTACGTGAGCTTATTAAGAAAAAAAAAATAAAGCTCATAAAAATTACAAAAAATATGAAACTGATCATCATTATCAATTTTTTTATAATTTTAGAAAACAAAGCAAAGCTATGATTAAATCCGATAAATTCAAATGGTTACAATCAATTGATGATAACCTAAAGCATGAACCAAATAAATTTTGGAAATATGTAGAAACTTTTCGAAAAACGAATAGCAATCCCACAGAATTATTAATAAATGGCGTTCACATCACCGATGAAAAAGAAATTGCAAATGCATTTGCTAGTCAATTTAAATCTGTTCAACAAAATTGTAAGTCTAATTTCATTACTTATGATTCTAATATTACTGACTGTTTGCCCCTGCCTAAAATTACATTCGATGATGTAACTAAAGTCATTAAAAAGCTAAAGCGTAATAAATCTAAAGGTACAGATAGCATTTCTAATTTTATAATCAAGGGTTGCTCTAATATTCTCATACCCATTTTAACTTTTTTATTCAATCTTAGTTTAAAAACAGGAATTTACCCATCACTTTGGAAGGAAGCAGCCATTATTTTAGTTTTTAAAAATGGTAATAAAAACATTGTTACTAATTATAGACACTTTTCTATCCTAAACAATTTTTCTAAAATTTTAGAAAAAATGATTCACAAACACATTTCATTTTATGTCAAAAATAAGATCAATTCGGCCCAGCATGGATTTACTAGAGGGAAATCTACTACTACTAATTTAGTTTCCTATCTCAATCTCATAATGCCTGCTGTTGAAAATCAAGGTCAAATTGAATCAATTTATTTTGATTTCAGCAAAGCATTTGATGTTGTTCCTCACAAAATTTTATTAAATAAATTAAGTAATTTTGGTCTCTCCACGCTATATGTTAATTGGTTTGAAAATTATTTAACAGATAGACAGTCTTGTGTTCGACTAGGTAATTCTCTCTCGGTTCCATTTAATAGTTTATGCGGAGTTCCTCAAGGGTCTACATTGGGACCTCTCCTATTTTTATTATTTATAAATGATATAAGTTAAAGAATAAGTTCTAGCTGCCTTTTATTTGCGGATGATCTCAAAATCTTTCGTAAAATTAATAGTTCGGTTGATTGTCAAATTCTTCAAAATTACATTAATTCAAATTCACAATGGTCTGTTGAAAATGGAATGAAAATTAATCAATCCAAAACTTTTGTTATTTCCTTCTCACGGAAAACTACTTCCCAAAAATTTAATTATTCTCTTAGTAATGTCGTAATTACTAAGAAAGATTGTATTAGAGATCTTGGTGTCTTACTTGATTCAAAATTATATTTCCATGATCATGTGCAATATATTTATACCCATTAATTAAGAATGCTTTGTTTAATTACATCTACATATATCTCATTATAACTTATTCTTTTTCTACTCCTATGTGTGTATTAATTTTATACTATACATTGGTTAGATCCAAGCTTGAATATGCATGTGTTGCGTTGAACTCCATTACTTCCACTGACTCGGCTAAATTGGAGAATATTCAAAGAAAATTTATTTCCTTGTGTTCTTATAGATTTTTACCAAATTCCGATTATAAATATGAGATTAATTGCAAATATTTCAATTCCAGTTCCGTAGTTTGTTTACTAGACGTCAGGATCTTGATTATTTATTTTTTGTAAAGTCATTAAGGGTGATATTGATTGTCAATCATTCATAAGCAATATCAGTCTTCGTATTCCTGCTAAGGGTTTAAGATTTCATAAAATGTTTTATGATAGGAATTCTAAATCTCTCTCTCCGGTCTGCAGATGTATTAAGTATGCTAATTTGCATGGATTGAACTTGGATCCATTTAATGTGTAGTATATCTTTTGAGTTTTTATGTCAGTTTTATTAATTTATGTCATTTGTTAAGATATGTATCATACTATTCTTGTCAATTGCATATCTTTACAATATTACTTATATTATTCCAGTATTCATTTATATGATTTCATTAATTCATTTGTAATTCATTCTATTTAATTGCCATTATTTTAATTATCTCACTGAACTAATTTTAATAATTATTTGTGCTATTTATTTTGTTGCATTTGGTCAATTGATTTATGTAGACTATTATATTGATTGTATTTCATCTCACTGCCATTTTCAATCATTCATTCTAATCATCATTTTTTGTTGTTTTGTTTGTTTGTTTGTTTTTTTTTGTATCTTGTGCTAAACTGTAAATGATCTTGTGCTGTTGTTTTGCACGTTAATATTTTAAATAAATAAATAATTAAAATAAATATATTATTATTATTATTATTATTATTATTATTATTATTATTATTATTATTATAGTCGCTTTAACAACTTAGTCATATCGTGACTTATAACCACTTGTAACATTGAATCGGGTATCTTTAGGATGATATCTTTGATGTGCCCTGGATTTCGAAAACTTAAAATCCATCGACCTGAGCCGGGATTGACCCCCGCAATCTTTAAGTTCATTGGCGGGCACACTACCAATGTGCTACCCAGGCCGGCAATAATATTTCTGAGATGCTTACAAATGCATAAATTATTATCTAAGCTATCGTGGTCATGATAACTTCATTAATAAACTCTCTTACAGTATATCTTAGGACAAGACTGTTCAATTTTCCGGAATCCGGTTTTTGGTGACGTTGCCTCTTTGTGGATGAAAGAGACATCAACGAAGCAAGAAGCTTGTCTTGTTCCACTTTGTTGTGATGTGCATAATAGTACATTATACAACGAGCCTATAATGAAGGTAATTAAGAAGTGAGTATGGATATTTATAAAACGAGCGCAAGCGAGTTTCATAATTTTCATACGAGCTTCTTAATTACCATTATAGGCGAGTTTCATACGACGTTTTATGCTCGACCATATTTCTAACTTGATATTATTCATTTTTTAGCAATGTCCCGTATGTTGTGAGATGTGCGCAGACGCGAAAGTATTGATTTTTTCCGAGGAACAGATGTCCACATTGACCTTGCTAGGCCATAAGAACCTACAGAGATAACATTGACATTAAATTAGACATTGAAAAACGAGATGACAAATTGAATTTATTTGAATATTATTTACAATTAACGCTAATTATTATAGTAACAGAACATAACCTTCTGCGACAGTATTCGATTTCCAGCCTCCGTGACTTTTCGGTAATTCTCTTTCGATTGCATATCCGAGAATAGTCGATACTTGCGGTTTTATAACGGTAGAAAGCTGACCTGTCATTGGCTGAACAGTTGTAACCTGAGCCGTCATTGGCTGGGAGACCTGACCTTTAATGTGTAGATGTACTTTAATGACATGCATTAAAGGTCTGCTACCAGGTGTATAATTACTACATTTCGGCATGATCGAGCATAAACTCTTTTATAAAACTATATGCGGGGATCGAACAGCATTTGAAGCGCCCTTCCTTGTGACTACAGGAAGGTTCAAATCCCATGAGACCAGGATTCTTATCATCAGGGAAAGGATTTATATGTAAATACATATTTACTTATAAAGCTAATATAATTTATATTTTGCATTATCTTTATGTTTCACAATGTGTAGGGTTGAAAAATCCTACTTTTATTTTCCATATTTTTCCATATTTTAGAGTTTAGTACATATTTTCGTTAATTTCCATATATTTTCCATATTTCATATAAAACAGTCCATATTATATTAGGTTTAACAATAAAACAAAACAAAATTCCATTAACTTTTAAAAATACATTTCAACAATAGAGATTTAAACACATGTTCAGTAATCCCTTTAACATCAGAGTTATTTGAAAATTAGCAGTCCTATCAACAATGGGAAAGTAAGTTACAAAACTGTATTAATTTAATTTAAAATTTTTAACAGACTTCAGTTGTGCAGCTCAACAGTTAAATGCCAGTCAGAGTACACATAGGTTCAGTTTTGTAAATCATACTATAAAGACGGTAAATATGCCAAAAGTACGTCATTCAGTCAATTTAAAATCAAAACTAACAAGTTACATTTCAGAATTTAAAGAAGATGGTTTATCAACTGACAATAAAATATTATTTTGTAATTTGTGTCAGTGTGCAGTATCATCTACACAAAAGTTCCTGGTGCAACAACACATTACAACTAGTAAACATCAGGCCAACAAACAACTAAATTCCAAGCAGAGACAATTGTTTTTAACACAACCAACAACATCGAATGTAAGATCTGAGTTTAACATCGACCTGTGCCGTTCTCTCATCTCTGCTGATATTCCTCTCTACAAACTAAAGAATAAGGTCTTCAGGGAATTCCTTGAAAAATATACTCAACATACAATCCCGGATGAGTCAACACTTAGGAAGACGTATGCTCCATCCATCTACGATGAGACAATACAGAAGATAAGAGATGAAATTAAAGATAGTTCAATTTGGGTTTCCATTGATGAGACTCCCGACAAAGAAGGTAGACTTGTTGGTAATGTAGTTATCGGTTTGTTAAGTGAACAATATTCTGAACGAATTCTTTTACATTGTGATGTTCTAGAAAAGTGCAATAACAAAACTATAGTTAAACTGTTCAACGAAGCTATGGGTATCCTGTGGCCAAAGGGTATTATGTACGATAATGTGTTATTCTTTATTAGCGATGCTGCCCCTTATATGGTCAAAGCTGGACAAGCATTATCTGTTGTATATCCTAAATTGACTCATTTTACTTGTGTGGCGCATGCATTTCATCGTGTGGCAGAAGTGGTCAGAGACAATTTCCCTAAAGTAGATTTGTTGATTTCATCAGTGAAAAAAGTATTTCTCAAAGCTCCCAGTAGAGTTAACGTGTTGAAAGAAATGTACCCTGAAATTCCATTGCCACCAAAGCCAATTTTAACTAGATGGGGTACATGGCTAGAAGCAGTTGAATATTATGCCGAACATATAGACTCTATTAACAATGTTCTCCTTGCATTGGACTCTGAAGATGCAGTCTCAATTGATACTGCGAAAACAGTTACCTGTGACATAAGTGTGAAGAATGACTTAGCTCACATTCAGCATACATTTTCATGCATCATAAAAACGCTCAAAAGTCTCCAAATTAGGCACCTTTCACTATCTGAAAGTTTTGAAATTATAAATAGTACTGTGGAACAACTGAATCGTGGTAGAGGTAAAGTTGCAGATGCAGTAAGAACTAAGGTGGACACTGTACTTTCAAAAAACCCTGGATATGAAGAACTACAAAAGGTTGTTGCTGTGATGAGTGGTGAATCAACAGTGAAGATTAACTTGGACTTATCCCCAGCAGACATTGTGAAATTGAATTATGTACCAGTTACTTCTTGTGACGTCGAACGCTCTTTTAGTCAGTATAAATCTATCCTCAGAGACAATAGAAGAAGATTCACTTTTCAGCACTTGAAAGAAATGTTTGTAACCTATTGTTATGGTAACAGACAATAAAAATTGTGTTTTGTTGAAACTACATTGGAAGATAAGGTACGTCCATTATATTTTTTGTTTAGTTTGATTAAAATGTACCAATATTTAACGTACATAGTCATTTTTTTATAATTTTAAGTCCATATTTAATTCCATATTTTGGTAAAAATCCATATTTAATTCCATATTTTGGTAAAAATAACTACATATATATTTACATATTTCATATATTTTTAGTCCATATAAATCCGTTCCCTGCTTATCATTATATCTAGAATAAACTAGAGGAGTCGTTTATGTTTCATGTCGTTTTTACGAACACTTTTAATCAGGACAACATTATTTTCATTTTAATTATTACAGTGAATGTTTAATTAAATATTGTACCTGGCTTCATATTCTTTCTTGCTCTTTGTCTCCGCCATTCTTTTCCTTTTCCTGAAGCCTAATTCATTCATTCATTTTAAAAATGTCACTTGTATCACTTTGCTTCTTAGTGCCTCATTGATATCCTATTTACGTAACATTATCATATTTTTTGCAGTTTTTGAAGTGAATTTCGGAACGATGCTAGTAACAAATCAAATAGCCTGAATTTAAGTAACTCAATATTCGTTACCTTGTGTATCAGTACTCTGGTCTCCAATCATGTGCAGTGTCTTACATCTGAGACTTAGGCATAGTCAATCGTCTCATTCTTTTCCAGGGAAAGTGTACATGTACCTAAATTTCTTTGTTGGATTTTCCCATTTAAATCACTGATGAGTGGTGTGTATAGAGAAATCGTATTCACATTTCACTGCTCTTCAATATTTCCTGTTAATTTTTATCGGTGTGACAAAATATCGGTGTCATTCATGAATTGTGCTTACGTATCGATATAAAATATCGGTGTGACAAAATCACCGATAAAAGTCACAGATATTTGTCACAGTCACAGTTGTCACAGATACTTGAAAATATCGTTCAAGCTCATCTCTATCCATGCATAGTCCCTTCACGGCCCTTTTGATCCTGGCGCTTGGCCGATATGTAGGACAATAAAGTATTGGTTCATAGCCTGGTAGGAGATTCGTTAGGTGAAAGTGTTGTATTGTTGAAAGGTAGGTAGGTTGCAATTCTTTACATTTAAGATACATTAAAGATATAAGTGTATATATTATAAGTAAACATTGGGTTTAGTCTTGAATATTTTATCGTTCTAGATTGATTACGGTGTCCACACCTGTGGAGTAACGGTTAGTGCGTCTAGCCACGAAACCTGGTGGCCCGGATTCGATTCCCGGTCGGGGCAAGTTACCTGGTTGAGGTTTTGGTGAAACGAGAGTTGAGGGACTTCCGACGATTTAGCAATAGAAAATGGTCGAATTTCAAAGCCGATTTTTTGGCATTTTTGTGGAGATGCATTTTAAAACTAAAGCATTCTATTGGTAATTGTTACAAGCAGTGGCGGCTCATGAGTATTGAATTAAGAGGGGCTGCATACAAAAATAAACCAAGCAATTTACTTTATTTAAAGATTAGTTCCATACGCCTTATCTTGTAAGTTGTGTTTAAATGAAACAGGCTCATGTTAGTAGATTTACTGGCATTTAAAAGAATCCTGCGGACAAAATTCCGGCACACCGGCGACGCTGATATAACCTCTGCAGTTGCGAGTGTCGTTAAATAAACCATAATTTAATTTTTTATATGCAGATTTGAACCTTAGAAATATCTAACTGGCGGTGTTGTAGTTGTTTGTATTATATATATATATATATATATATATATACATTATACATCAATAAATGAAAAAAATAACTGAGTCAAAAATTGAATTCAGGAGTACGCACCAGGGCGCTTGCCTCATTTATTGTGATGTCAGATGTTTCAGATTCCATTATGGTTTGAAGACATTCTAGCAATGGCTCCTTCTTTTTGTGAATAACATTTACTGTTCTTATTTTAAAATTCCATCTCGTTGCCCCAGCTGATGAAATTGTCTTTGAAACACATTAATCTAATACAGACTGTGTGGAGATCGAGAGAAGAAAGCAGGGATACTGGATAAATTATCAAAATATATGCGAGCCTTTGTATTTTGTTTAGCGGCTCTTTCCATTATGAGATTCAACTGAAGGGCACTTAATTTCACATTTCTCTTGAATTGTTAAGGTACTGAACTGAATAAACTGTAAATATTGTACAGAATTAAACATTGTTGCACTTGTTATACTCACAACATTAAAGAAAATGTATTTAAAACTGCGCGCTACTGACAAACTGCTGCAAATTTTGCAGCGCCTGGAAACTCTGGATTCACGGCAAGGGGCAGCAGGGAGGAGGGGTAAAACTAACGCGCAAAGCATCCGAGACGAGACTGACAGCTCCAGAGGAGGAAGTGGCTTCACCCTATAGTCCTTTTCTCTGGTTTCGCTGTGGAAGCACCAGGGGAGGAAGTGACTTCACTAACGATTGCGTGCATGTCATTGAAAGCGAAATTTTTAAAAAAATTCGAGCCGCTAAATAGACTATAATAAATGTTTGTCACAACATAAAACGAGACAAGAGCCACAAATGTCTGGGAGTGCTGCAGCTCCACAGCCCCTCTTCGAAAGCCGCCCCTGGTTACAAGTAAATTAATTGTAGAGATATGTGGCAAATTATCTGTGAAATGACACGTCCAACGTAATGCGAGTGCAAACGTTCTGTTTTCTAGTCAATGAAAGATTGTAGTCATATGAAACACACGATGCGATGTAACGTGAAGAACGCAGAACTGTTATTAATTCAATACCCACTGAAAAACACTCAACTAGAGCACATAATATTAGAATAAACACACAAATATCACAACGGAACTTTCTTTGGAAACCCGTCATTATGATAGACAATGACGCACTTCATCTGCCAACGTAAAAAAAAACAAAAATCACTACTTCAAGACAGCCACACTCAATTGCTTTCACCTTCTTCGAAACGGACACTGCCGGGATAGAGTAATTTTACATCTTCAACCAGAGCATCAGAAGGATCGCGCACCAGCCTCGAACAATCCTTCAGAAATATTCACAAAGGTGATCACTGAGGTCTTCCTTGCGCACGCCTCCCCGAGACAGACATCCCCTAAGTGCACTCCATGCGTTTTCGATTAAGTTTGTGCATGCACCGCTCTCTGGATCAACAAAGTTGAGGCTGTAATTCACAGTCAAATAACGGAAATAGTTAACATCCAGCCCTTCATATCCCTTCCAGCAGTCCGTCATTATTGTGGTTTGAGCGGCGACAAGTTTCCCAATAAGACGAAGCAAAGTATCTTTGTCCCTCATTATTCGGACAAATCTCCAATCGCACTTCCTTCGTCTCACGATCTATCATGCCCAAAACCCAAGAACCCTCCACAACACGACCAGCCTCAAATTTCCTACGTCCAACCTTGCATTCATCAATTTCTACTATATGATTCGACCCTCCAATTCTAGGTTTGTTCTTGTAACGGCGATCCAGACTATCTGAAAGTAAAATAAAATTTATAGCAAACAATAGCCTAGAAAAACCTAACCTAACCTGTCACAGTTTCGTATAATTTTCAAAGCACAATAAAAGCCTAAACTAACCTAACCTAACTTGGGGTCCACACCTGTGGAGTAACGGCTAGCGAGTCTGGCCGCGAAACCAGGTGGCCCGGGTTCGAATCCCGATTGGGGCAAGTTACCTGGTTGAGATTTTTTTCCGGAGTTTTCCCCTCAACCCAATATGAGCAAATGCTGGGTAACTGTCGGTGTTGGACCCCGGTTTAATTTCACCGGCATTATCACCTTCACTTCATTCAGACGCTAAATAACCTTAGATGTTTATACAGCGTCGTAAAATAACCTACTAAAAATAACCTAACTTCTCACTAAAATCCTAAACTAACCCAACCTAACCTGCCACAGATTTGCCTTCACAAGGTATAAAAAAGCTTAAACTATCCTAACCTAACCTGTCACAATTTCATATGCCTAAACTAAACTAATCTAACCTCTCACTAAAATTCTAAACTAACCCAACTTAACCGCCACAGATTTATCTACACAAGGCATTAAAAGGCCTAAACTATCCTAACCTAACCTGTCACAGTTTCATATATGCAAACCACAATAAAAGCCTAAACTAACCTAACCTCTCACTAAAATCCTAAACTAACCCAACCTAACCTGTCACAGATTTGCCTACACAAGGCATAACAAAAGTCTAAACTATCCTAACCTAACCTGTTACAGTTTCGTATATGCAAACTACAAAAAAACTCTAAATTAACCTAACCTAACCTGTCACTAAAAGCCTAAAGTAACCCCACCTAATCTGCCACAGATTTGCCTACACAAGGCATAACAACACACTAAACTATCCTAACCAAACCTGCCACAGTTTCGTATATGAAACCATAATAAAACCCTAACATAACCTACCTAACATAACCTGTCACTAAAATTCTAAACTAACCTAACCTAGCCTGCTACTAAAACCCTAAACTAACCTAACATGTCACAGATAATTACGTAACGCATAATAAAAGTCTAAAGTAACCTAACATGACACTAAAATCCTAACCTAATCTCTCACTAAATCCTAAACTAACCTCACCTAACTTGTCACAGATAATTACATAACGCATAATGAAAGTCTAAACTAACCTAATCTGTCACTAAAATCCCAAACTAACCTAACCAAACCTGTCACCAAAACCCTAAACTAACGTAACTTAACCTGTCACAGATAATTACGTAACGCATAATAAAAGTCTAAACTAACCTAAAACCTGTAACTAAAATCCTAATCCAACCTGTCACCAAAATCCTAAACTAACCTAACCTAACCTAACCTGTCAGATAATTACGCAACGCATCATAAAAGTCTAAACTAACCTAACCTGTCACTAAAATCCTAAACTAACCTAACCTGTCATTAAAATCCTGAACTAACCTAACCTAACCTGTCAGTAAAATCCTAAACTAACCTAACCTGTCAGTAAAATCCTAAATTAACTTAACCTGTCGCAGATAATTATCAAAGGCATAATAAAAGCCTAAACTAACCCAATCTGCCATAACAGTTCATTTCCTTACCTCTACACACTTCCCTCCAGTATGAAAACCAATCCGCGATCGTTGACTCCGCTACATCTGGTACATTCGTCTCATCGCACTCCCTTATTGTTTGGGAGTACGAAAACTTTACAGCAAAACAGTACATTATAAGAAGAACTCTCATGGTTGACAATCTCGCACGACTGAAAAATGTGTTATTTGCAGCAGACAACTTAAATGTTCCATAAACCTCAAATAAAGAAACCGTATTTGACTCTCCTGCGAAATTGAGGATACAGCAATTCCCCACAAAGTGGACACTCCATATTTGCGGGAAGCAGACCTTTCTCCCGGCACCACTGTTGCGCTTCATTTTCACTATTAAGAATGCTCAGCTTTCAAATATTAATACGATCACCTATTGCAGCCATTTCCACAACTACGAATATATATATTTTAAAATTCCCGCTCGAACATTACAAACTAGCGCGAAACATTCGCAATGTCTTGGTACAACATGTAAGAGGCTGAAAGTGCGCTTTATCTTCACTTTTAACAATGCTCAGCTTAGTAAGATTAAGACAACCACATAACGGCAGTCATTTCGATAGCTATGAATATACATTTTAAAATACCCGCTCAAACATCCCGCTGGAACACTGCGAACTAGCGCGAAACGTTCGCAATGTCTCGTAAGTTATGTTGGTACGACATGTAAGAGGGCTGAAGGTGCAGGAAGAGAAGTCTCTCAATCCTCGTTCAGCCGAGGTTTTTTGCGGTGTTTTCCCTCAACCAAATTTGAGCAAATGCTGGGTAACTTTCGGTGTTGGACCCCGGACTCATTTCACCGGCATTGTCACCTTCACCTCACTCAGACGCTAAATAACCTAAGATGTTGATAAAGCGTCGTAAAATATCCTACTAAATAAAAAATTGATTACGGTAAATGTATTACACTACTATCTGTACCGATATTTTACTGCCGTTTGATATTTCGTAAGAAGTATTAGCTTTAATTGCAACATCAAAGCGAGATTTACATGTATTTACGACGTTAATTTTATTGCAGTAGTTGAGAAAGTTTTATCATCCAGTCTGCTGTCGAAAAATCTGAAAGTTGGAATTTATAAAACAGTTATATTACCGGTTGTTCTGTATGGTTGTGAAACTTGGACTCTCACTTTGAGAGAGCAACAGAGATTAAGGGTTTTTGAGAATAAGGTGCTTAGGAAAATATTTGGGGCTAAGAGGGATGAAGTTACAAGAGAATGGAGAAAGTTACACAATACAGAACTGCACGCATTGTATTCTTCACCTGACAATTAAGAACATTAAATCCAGACGTTCGAGTTGGGCAGGGCATGTAGCACGTATGGGCGAATCCAGAAATGCATATAGTGTGTTAGTTGGGAGGCCGGAGGGAAAAAGACCTTTATTGAGGCCGAGACGTAGATGGGATGATGATAGCATCTTATTACTACAAAAAAGAGCACTGAGGGTAATATTCAATAAAAATACCAAGGACTCATGTAGAGCACTATTTCCAGAGTTAAAGGTAATGACAGTTTACAATCTATTCATTTACAGAACCTTGATATTCCTTAGATCCAACATAGATCTTTATCAGACTAGATCAGATATACATTCCTTCTACACTAGAAATAAAGATAAATTAGATTACACAAGGTGCAGATTGAGTGTGAGCTCAAATACCTGCTTTTTTAATGGCATAAATATATTTAATAAGTTACCATTGGAGGCGAGAAAGTTACCAATAAATAGGTTTAAGTCCTGCATACATAGATGGTTGATGAACAGACCTTTTTATTCAGTGAATGAATTCATGGAGTGTGATGTAAATATTGTATTTTAGAAATGTAACCCTTTCTTTATATTTTAATTTGTCTCTTTGTATTTTAATTATACCTTTTGTCCTTATATAAATGTGTTAACCATCAGCATACTCTGTTTATCTCCCAGTGTTTGTTTTGTTTATTTCTCAGTGTTTGTTTATTTGACTATGTATGTTTATTTGCTTATAATTATTTGTTTACTTGTCTATATTTATTTGTGCTAAGTTTGTTTATGCATGTGTGAGTGTATGTGTGCGTGTGTGTGTATTATCGAACCTGACGATGTCATATCCAGTCCTTGTACACTGGTTTCTGACAAATAAATATTATTATTATTATTATTATTATTATTATTATTATTATTATTATTATTATTATTATTATTAAAATGGATTTGAGGGAGGTGGGATATGATGATAGAGAATGGATTAATTTTGCTCAGGATAGGGACCAATGGCGGGCTTATGTGAGGGCGGCAATGAAACTCCGGGTTCCTTAAAAGCCAGTAAGTAAGTAAGTTTCTATCCTAGAGGGCTATTCGCTATTTTGGATCTCATTTCACATGTGGCTGATAGTCTTCAAAAACAGTTCTAAACTGGTAATATATAAGTATTCTACTGCTGCAAAATTTTCGTCGACATTGAAGTAAAAATGTCACGAGAACTGAAGAATAGTAAAAGAGTACGTGTGTGTGTGCGTGCGTGCGTGTGCGCGCGCTTCACTTGCGTGATTTCAGTTCCGCATATTGCGGATAGATGGCAGAACTGTGACCCATTTTCAATTTGTGCACCAATTTGGCGAATCACGCTGTACATGATGTATGTGAAGAGTTATGTCGTGTACTAGTGTCAGAGTATATGTGAGTGTTCGTGTAGTCTAAGTGTAGTGCAGACAATAGGTGAGGATGATGAAAGGACAAGCGGAAACCCGGTGCCGGCATGTAGGCTACTCTTGTCGAATAGCAGCAATGAGGCCACCAGGATTAATGTCCCTATCCGACGGACGAATCACTGTCAACAGTGACATATGCCTTCTCTTGATATGCACTGCGGAGAGATTTGAGATTCAACTCAGGCATATTGGTGCACAATCCAGTGATTAGAAGTTGTGCACTGCCACCTCTCCTAGTCATGAAGTATAAATTTTACATCTGACCCCTCCGGGAATTGAATCCGGGCTGGCTAGTCTGGAGGCAGATGTGCTGCCACAGAACTAACTTGGTGGAAAAAATTATAATAGTGTATATTTTGAAGACACAAATTTTCCCTAGATCTAAATACAATACAAGTAGATAATTAGTCATAATATGTCGTTCAGTAATATAGGCCTACTGGTTTTATACTCACCTTATACCTACGTGTTCGCTGTATGAGTTTTCCGATGTGCTTTTGTTTCGCCTGATGTAATGATCATGAATTGCGTTTATAGGGCATATATAAATGATAATTTTCATCAGTGGATTAAGTAATGTAAAATGTGACAATAATAGTTGTATTCAAATCTGGCTTTGAGGTATACCTTGAAGCTGATTTGAACAATTTCAAGGGAAAAATTGTTCCGAAAATTACATTGAGAATTAGACTGATACGTAGTTAATATGAAGCCTGACCAAATTTGATTTGATTTGATCCCGGCCAACCAGTCACTCATTCGAGTGCACCTCAACACATGTATGGACTTCGGTCCTGCGTTCATAGACATCTATGACGTAGTGCAGAGGGCGGCCACTAGAGGGAACCCAAGAGATGGAGCTTAATCTGAGACGATTCTAAACGGCGTCGGGGTTGTATCCGGCGTGGCTTAGTGGATAAAGCTTCAGCACGTAGAGCTGAAAACCCGGGTTCAAATCCCGGCGCCGGAGAGAATTTTTCTCCGTTCCATCACTCTTTCATCATATGATTTGATTTCATTTCATTTCATTCCATAGACCTTAAGCATTGAAGCTTTAAGATGAGGAATAAACATCAGAAGACGATTACCTTGATTATAGCTACCACGAAACACTGTGAAAATTTAGAGGTAGGCCTACAGTATCAGAGTTAAGTTATACAATTTTTTTGGCGAGATAAAAATAACATCTTGGGACTGAACTCAAGTCTTCAGAGAAGAGATGTTGTGACATTGCTTAGAAGTGGAGGCGATGTGCTTATCATTTACCACATGATTTTATAACTATTGAATACTTTGTTTCTAGTAATACAATTTACACAATGTATGCCCTTAAAATTTCCGTACGTACTTTGTTGCATCTATTTTTCCATCAGCTATGATAAGGTCTACATTTTCTAGATAGGAAGAAACAGGAGAGGAAGAAGGGGTGGTCCACAGGAGCCTGGCTGTGTTGCCTGTCTTATATCATTACTGGAAGAAGGCTGTCGAAAAATTTATCACTTAACATTTAAACACAGGTAAGTTATATGCCTATAAATTAATTTATTATTGGACAAAAGTCATACATTGTCGCTTCAAAATGATTTAACATTTTTTAAAACTCTGCATAGAATTGGAATATATCAGTCCCATTGTGCAACTCAAACCAAGAAATGGGTTCGGAACACCTCAAAAATCTGTGCTTCATTGGCTGACCATGATAATATCTTTGAAAAATATTGGACTAAGAGTGGTCAAATGACTTTATTGTCAAACGCCTGGCATTAGAAAACAACAACAATAACATTTTCTAGAACTAAAACGTACTCAAAGGCTTATATTCATACGTCATTCTTTTGTGAAATGCATATGTCACTTTCATTCTGTTAATATTAGATATATAGTTTCATTTATATTTAATGCACTCTGTCTTCTAGTATTGCCGCATTAGTTGAATACACTTATTGTTGCTCGATAATTAATTATAAAGGTAGTCGGGAAAACTGTAGGCCTACTTACACAGACCCATTATCATTTACATCCGTCCTCTTCTCCGCCAGATGGTGGAACAAGTTCAGCAGTTACACTTTTTATGTATAAGTGTTCACTATTATACAAATTATCAAATCTTTACTTTCATCATTCAACACACACACAGACACACACACCTGCGATCGTCTGTTGGTTCTATAGAGCAATGGGATCTGATGTTCTCCATTATGAGTTTGCATAATCCATTTCATATTTACTTTCCCGTTTATATGAGGACGTCTTTTGTTTCTGTATATTGCAGGTATTTCTTGAAAACAAATTCTGAATGTTCAACAAAACATGTTACAGCCACTCTAAATATGGCTCTCCCAACATCTTATATCATGAATGTCATTCTCTATAACTTTCTCTTTCAGTTGAGATGGATGTGATAAAGATGGAACCCGACATCAGCCCATTGCCTGTCCAATCAAGTGATACAGAAGAGAAGAAGCCCTTATCAGAGGTAATTTGAAACTGACTATTAGGTATCTCTTTCCTACGTTCGAAATGCATAGTACTGTAAACTGTAACACAATAACTATACATCATTCAATGTACAATTAGCAGGCTGGAATGGGCCTGCACTAACAAAGGACAAGCCAACAGTTGCTTGTACTGCTCGCCATCACCTCACAAGTTACATTTTTATATTAAACATAATATTTTGAGAGTTGGTCAGATTTACTTGGTTAGGGCCCTTACACATGAGAACTTCTGGCCCCCAAGTTCGACTGCAAAAGGCAGTTGGTCTGCCAGCAACATGAGCGACTCTTCGATGGCAGAAGCAGTCGACATGAGCAACTCTGCTGTCGACACGGGCGATGCATGTCATCATACTGCAAGACGTATGTTATTATTCACTCGCATTATAATAATGGATGTCGAGCAGGAACTACTTTTATTGCTTCTTCCCCATCATCGAAAGAGGCGTGCTAAACATATGGAATACATCCGATTCTTATGCATCGAGCACAGTAAGGCCATTTTCACTGCCTTTTCACGAGTTTCGAGCCCATGAAGATAATTTTTTTCAGTACTTCAGAATGTCAGTGTTATCATTCGAACATCTGTTGGAAAAAGTGGGAGACATAGCAGACCAAGGAAAGTTTTTTCTAAATCTTCTGAAACATCTGAGAGAAGGACACCTAGGAACACACTGCAGTCTCGAAACTAGGAGGAACAGATGAGCATGAGAAGTCAAGGAAAGAGAGATGCTGCTGGTCTGGTCAAGGAAATTACAGATAATACACCAAGACGTGCCATAAAAGTAAAAAAGAAAAACCTACGACAAATATGTTACCTTTAACTACTGCACAAAGTTAGATAATAGAACACTTATTAAATTTGTCTAAATTCACCCCAATAATGGGTTAATTTCTTTTACACAATGTAATGAGAAACAAATGTAATGAGAAGTGTTATACAAAACAAATATGTCACCTGTAACAACTGTATAAATTTTGATGAAAATCTATTAGATAGAAGAGTTAATAGTTTTGTCTAAATTCACTGCCTATAATGGGGTAGTTTCTTTTGCAGAAATATGATGGTAGTTTGTATAAAAAGCAAATATGTTACTTGTAACTACTGGGCAAAGTTTCATGATAATCTGTTAGATAAGAAAAGAAGTTATTATGTCCAGCTATATTTACATTTTGGACCACTGTGTGTTGCTGACCTTGGCATTTGTAATCATCCATGTGAAAGCATAAAACGCTGTCGCCAGTGGTGGGAATTGACTGTTTGAGAATGGCAGCAGTTGCTCTGCTGTCGGGTTGAGCACTCATGCGAAAAGCAAACGACGTTTTCCATTGAAATGCATTGCCGACTGCATTCACACGACAAGCAGTCCATAACGATGACATTTTGCAGTCGACCTTGGCAGCTAAAAATTGCTCGTGTGTAAAGGCTCTACAACTGTGCTTTAGTAAGCTTCAAACGAAATATTTTCTTATAAATCTTGCTAATTGGTAACCTGTTCTATATTAATGATTATAAATAGAGTGATGTGTTTGGGAAGACAAAAGAAGAATGCTTGAAAATGATAACTGTTGTAATTTTATTCTTAAAGGGTAAGAGTTTTGTCCACATTCGATCTGAATGTGCCACTATCGCATACATAAAATTGTTCATATCATAAGATTTCTATCTACTGTGGGAGGTGTATCATTTCCTAGCTACCTTTTCCAAAAGCTGAGACAATCTTTGTTTTGAGATAAACAGTATCCCTGTTCTCTATGCACAAAAGCACCAAACAAAGAAATTAGTTGAAGTCAGGTCTGGAGAATTTGAACGTGATGTAATTGGCTGCCTTGACCTCAGCGTTGGGTATTTAATGTTATTCATTGGCTTCTTTTCCTCTATGAGGTCATGCTCCATATAGCTGGAACACCATGCCCATGATGTTTTCCTATAGCAGCTGAGGAATGAAACTCTAACGTGATCCGTTTCTTGAGATCTATACATCGTAATGCCTGAATATGTTGCGTGAAGTAGAGCTAAAGTTTGAGACAGATTGTATATGGCGTAGCTATCTCTGCGGACGTTTGTATGAGACTCTTCTTGAGGCTTCTTGTCATATCAACACTATCAGTAGCTTCGGTTTCGAGAACACGCCTATGGCCACCAGTGTGTGGCTTGTTAATAGATCCATTTTCGTCAGAATTACAGTAGTAACAGAGCTTTCCTAACATGATGTCCATGGCTAAGACGATGTTGAACTGATGTTACACTACCAAGTTTTGTGAACCACAACACATTCGCTAGTTGTCTTGCAGTAAATGACGTTTTCTTTATTCACTCATTGCTAGGTCACAGTCTGACTTGTTTTGTTCTTGAAAACAGTGATGAAAGATGCCGTCATGTTGGAACTGAAATAGCTTCTGTAGCAGTCCTGATATGAATTTTATAGCGATTGTATTTTATGTCTTCCAAAAGGGATCATACTGTAGTATTGTATGCAAGGTCATGAAGCTCACATTTAGTGCAAGTGATCAGATGCATGCATGGCTGTGAAATATATGTGAACCAGAGGCTGACATTTCTTGCATCAATCACGCCCATGCTCGGATGCAACAGCAGCGCGAGTGACTGCATAGGAAGGCGGTAGTTGGGTGGAGATAAAACATAGCGAGTTCCTTATGTAGTTGTTTACTGTAGGGTGACCTGAGCCGTAACCAAGCAGGACTGTGACTCGATCGCCCGCTCAGTTGTCTATAGCAGTGGTATTCAACCTTTTTTGTACCGTCAAACTGCATTGCAATTATATAAGAATTCACAAAAGACTTTGATGGTCCACACCTGTGGAGTAACGTGCAGCGCGTCTGGCCGCGAAACCAGGTGGCACGGGTTCGATTCCCGTTCGGGGCAAGTTACCTGGTTGAGGTTTTTTTTCCGGGGTTTTCCCTCAACCCAATATGATCAAATACTGGGTAACTTTCGGTGCTGGACTCCAGACTCATTTCACCGGCATTATCACTTTCATCTCATTCAGACGCTAAATAACCGAAGATGTTGATAAAGCATCGTAAAATAACCTAGTAAAAAAAAAGACTTTGATTTATGTACTAAAAATTTTTATTATTATTATTATTATTATTATTATTATTATTATTATTATTATTATTATTATTATTGATCACCAGATGTATTTTTAAATACAGTATTTAATACCTAAAGACAAAATTTTTAAATAGAGTATTTAATACTTAAAGACAAAATTTAGAGTTTTTTATCAGTTTTTTTGACAATTTTCAGGTTTGCGTCTCCTATGAATCAACCTTTCAGTGTTTGATGGACAAAACAATGTTTGTTCGTCGACGAAAGGGAGAAAATTTTGCTCCTGGATGCCTGGTTAACACAGTTAAACACCCAATATCAGTCATTATATGGTCTGTGATATCAGGCAAAGGTTCAGGACGACTCTACATTGTTCAGGGAACAATGAAACAAGATCAATATATCCAGGTATTGGAAAACAGGCTTATCCCTCAGCTGAACGAATGGTTCCCAAATGGGGAGAAATATATTTTTAAGCAAGATGGTGCACTTTGCCACACTGCTAGGAGAGTCAAAACGTGTCTGGCTTCCAAAAACATTTCACTTTTGCCATGACCAGGAAACTCACCGGACTTGAATCCCATTGAGAACGTCTGGGCCCTCGTAAAAAGAGAGATAGCAAAAGAATTTATTACTACCAGAGTTCGACTTATTAAAAGGCTGATACATGTTTGGAATCACAATGAGAGGCTCCAGGAAATTATACAGAAGTGTATTGTAAGCATGCCAAAGAGAATTGAAGCTGTAATTAAAGCCAAACAAGGTCGAACGAAATACTGAAATTTCTGTAAAAATCAGGTGTGGTTGGTTATTCATCAATATTTCTTGAATTAATATTGTTATAATTATAATTTTACTTAATATTGTTTAAAAATTAAATATGTAATGTGAATTCTGCTTAAGAAAGGAAACCAGAGTTCAAATGAGGAAGTAATATGTAAAGTATAGTAAAAATGTGAGTGATTATAATAATGTGGCCAGGTACTGTATATATCTTAACAATCTGATGTCTTCTGATTGCAACCTGGATCTGTATTTCTATATTACAGTTCAAATTTCACTACCCTGCAGGCATGTTATTGCTGCCATTACTTTGTAATATTTCATTACGTATCTCTTCTCATTGTGACAGTCATCATGCTAAATTTTCTTAGTTTCCCGTGGATATCCATTTCTCCATGATATGATGCCTGATATGAGAGGAAATTGAAAATATAGACTTACTCATTTCATTTTTTATTTGTTTTTGGTTTAGACCTCTTTGGTTCAATGCCTCTAAAGAACTTTACCTTAGTTTTTGCAGTTGAAATGGTATGAAGAATTAAATTTTAGTAGGGTCGGGAATATATTTCTTCTTTGAATGTATATAATATATTTATTTACCTTAGTTTACTTTACTTTGTAGTGACAGTTCTTTAGTTTCATGCATTATTGTATAATCTAAATAAACTGTATATGATTTAGTGACATGCATTTTAAAAAGCTTCCAGAGTCATGGGAAACAATGCTGCATAGCTGTTTCCAAGCCACTTATGTTGATGTAAAGAATATCTGTTTGATGTTCTTAAAAGTAATGCGTATTTCCAATGTCCTTCACTCTTCTTGAATTCTGAAAATACTCTGGTTGTAATAGATTAGAAGGTTAGACGGACTTAGTCACTCGATTGTTCTGTACCAGTACGTTTCTTTGGTATGTCGCAATGAATATAATTTTGACTATTATTTGGTGATTTTTCCTTGCAGCTTTCATAAACACATAATCTACCGCTACTATTGGCAAGGACAGTGAAGAGTTGAAGGCATAGATCAGAGATGTCTCTGCCACAATTTGTCATGAAATGCACCGCAACTTCATTGAATGTTGCAATGATGTGCCACAAATTAGTCATATTTCTCGCATTGTATTTGAGCACTAATAACACTTGATGGAATTTTTTCAGTCTAAATGCAGTATGTAAATTCACTTTTGGGGTAGTGCTGAGTGGCAAGTTGAATATGAAACATTATAATCTCTGTACAGAAAACATTGTGTAATGTGAATTGCACGCCAATACAGATTTGGTTGTTATTTATTCAATCTCGCAAGTGAAATATTACTTTTTTTCTGATGGTCGCTGCTTTTAAAATCTGCCTTCCTTTTTCCTTCAATTTTTGCATAATTTCTACCCTTTGCTGCAAGTAGTGTTGAAGCACCGGCATGCAGACCCAGAATGCAACTGTAACACTAAACTTGTGTTCGGCTTCTGTCACATTGTAATGTATAACTCACTCAGAATGTCTCTGTGTTCTGCAGGAAGGGAATTTATTGGATCTGCAGGTGGCTAGGATAAAGGAGGAATGCGTGGACGACAGCTACGATCACACATCAGAGATGAAATTTGAAGAAATTACATTGCCCAATAATTTCCCCGTGGTGAAGTGTGAAGCCGAGGTGAGTGGAGCTCATTGGTGTGCTGGCTCTTCTTCCCAGTGTTTGACTTACATTCCGTTGTTCACAGAAGCCTTCTCAGCACATCTGTGTTGACAGCGAATTTTTATATTTATTACTTATTTCGTTGTTGCAATATAGTCTGTATTTAATGTGTGATATGGCTGTTTGGTTATGAAGAAAATTCTCTCAATTATAATACAGTTATTTTGGCAGGGTTTCAGATATTGGTAAGTAGCCTTAAGCGCCTAATATTACCATCTTGAATATCTCGTAATGATCGATAATCTGTATGCTTCCCCACAAAATTAAAGGCTAGTTTTGGATTCACACATTTAACATACATGATGTTTGTGAGAAGTATAGGAAGGTGTGTTTTCACCACAATAATTATTTAGGATAAATGTTTTAAAAGTGTTATTTTATTTCGTGGGTAGAAATTCTAGTGAAACGAGGCTGCAGGACGAGTGTAGCAACCACGAATATACTTAAACTTCCCCAGATGGATTGACTCACAACTAAATAGATCAGATCTCGATAGATAAACGGAGACATACTAGTATAGTTCATAAATGGGAGTAGTAGGTTCCTTTTCTTTCTTATTTCATGCGACATGTCCCTTTCTGCGCTCAATTTCTTCCTTCCAATTTTCTTAAATTATTCAGGATTACTTTGCAATTTTCGTAGTCATGAATCTCACTAATATTGCCTATTGAAGTCTCTCCCGAGCCTATATGTTTGTTCGATATGATCTTCCCTCACTTCTAAAGTTAGTAAAATCATTAGCCCACATTATACACTTTTTTAAAGGTTTCTAACTAGTGACCTCGTCCTATTTCTTCTACTAAGAAGATTATCAGATTTCTTTTTGTGTGCTTGTTTTCGTAGTAGTTGATTCTCTGCTTCATTTGATTATTCTCAATTATCAGTATCTCTATCTTCCCGCTGTTGTTTTTCTCACTTATCCTCAAATTCTCTTATATGTTTATTCTCTGCCTCTTCACTCGGATTTGCTATTTTTCTGATGTTCCTCGATCTTTCTCTTAAGTTTTCTCTCTCTTTTTTTTTACCCGCGATTTACCGTTTTTTACACATTTTTACATTTTCAACTTTTGGTACGTGATCTTTTTAAACATGCTCCATAGGATGTTGCTCCCTATATATGACTCCACAGAACTCACTCGCTCATGTCTTCACACTCCGACTTACTCCAGTAGACTCTGGAAGGACACAGATAGCCAGAGCTCCCAGCGCCTCCTTTAAGCACAGCATTTCAATCTAGTACCTAGCAGTATATGAAATTTGTTACAATTATCTCAACATTGAAGAACGACATAAATTGTGATGAGGAGCTGTTATCTGGGAGATAGGAGGAAGGTTATGAATATTTACAAGTGTTTAATTTCGCAATTATTTAAAGTCAAGTTTTATACCAAATTCTGTTCGCATCATGTCTATTTAGTCCATACATGTTTTCTTTGAGAGGTATTAATAAAATATATGCGCATACGATGTAAGTAAAATCTCTTCTATGGAGTCAGTGTGATTTATAACTTACTGGAAATTCGAGTTAATTCTGTATTAGTAACAACATCATGCATTCAAATATCTGCACCTCATTCTTCGAGTGAATGTAGGAGACGTAACTCCTACAAAGAGTTTGTAATACTTACTAGAGACACATACCCGTGAGTGGCAGGCAAGGAAAATGTCACAAATTGAATCGGCTAGCATCCGCCATTAAAGGGAGTGTTTGCGGCGCGAAATTCGAAAACAGTACCACAATACATTGATGTTAGGCTGATGATAGACACTGTTTTAAACATTTTTAACAAGGATGGATCGTGGTGAAATAAATATGAATGGCAGAGGAGCGCTGTATTTATTGAAATATTATAGATTCATCTATGGTGATATTATAAAAAATAAATTAAATCACCCATATGTACTCGGGATAAGTAAGTGAAATATTGAATAATGGCAATGCCAACATGAATAATTATTGTCAGTATTACCAGTATTGTTTAAGGCCACAATAATAGATATCCACTGTAATATTTAAAATAATCTATATTTTTGTCCTTTCATGCAAAGGAAGAGGAAGGTATATGGTGCTTAGAAAATGTTTAGTGGTGTAATATGAGATCATCAAAATTCTGGAAACACTGATTTAAAACATAATAAGAATAAATTTTTATCATCATAATCTATTAATTGTATAGTTGATGGCCACCCGGTTAGAGGTCATTATAGACTTTTTAATGCAGCAGTAGTAGTAGTAAGTCTAATAGTAGTGAAATAATAGTAGACCTAATTGTAGTAGTAACAGTAGGCCTAGTAGTAGTGGTAATAGTAGGCCTAGCAATAGTGATATTAGTAGGCGTAGTAGTAGTGATATAATAGAGGCCTAGTAGTAGTATTAGTAGTAATAGTAGGCCTAAGAATAATCGTAACAATAGGCTTAGTAGGTAGTAGTAGTAATAGTAGGCCTAGTATTAGTGATATTAGTAGGCCTAGTAGTAGTGATATAATAGAGGCCTAGTAGTAGTATTAGTAGTAACAGTAGGCCTAAGAATAATCGTAACAATAGGCTTAGTAGGTAGTAGTAGTAGTAACAGTAGGCCTAGTAGTAGTGGTAATAGTAGGCCTAGTATTGGTGCTATTAGTAGTGGTGGTGATGGTAGTAGGCCTAGTAGTGGTAGCAAGGCATGTTGTGGTAGTGGTGGTGGTAATAAATCGGTTGCCATCGGCTACACTTTCAACAATAAACTAGAAGTACATACTGTACCAAATGGGAACATATATGATTTCATTTATTCTGAAACAAAACAGTTTTATACAGATGCTGTCGGAGGATTTTCTTGTGCACTTTGCTATTATGATCCATTGTAATAAGCTACCGGCGTGGCTCAGTCGATTAAGGTGCTTGCCTGCCGGTCTGAAGTTGCGTTCGGGCGCGGGTTCGATCCCCGTTTGGGCTGATTACCTGGTTGGGTTTTTTCCGAGGTTTTCCCCAACCGTAATGTGAATGCAAGGTAATGTATGGCGAATCCTCGGCCTTATCTCGCCAAATATCATCTCGCTATCACCAATCTCATCGACGCTAAATAACCTAGTAGTTGATACAGCGTCGTTAAATAACCAACTAAAATAAAAAAAAATCCATTGTAATATGATGGCACCTAACCCTTACATACATTGTTGAAATAAACCTGATTAATGTGTTTCTGGAAAAAACTTTTTCCAAGAAATGTTTCGACATTCTGTAAACACATTCAAAGGAGGAACTGCATTCAGAACATTCTTCCAAATATTAAGAGATGCATGCTTTCCTGGGCATCCTACAATAGTAGGCTAATTTAGAACAATTATTTGCGGCACAGTAATTCACCATTTTCATATTTTTTCACTTCAAGTGTACTAATATTTATTCGTACTCCTCAAGTAACCATGAACTACTCGCAATCACGACGAAGCATCAACTCCCTTTAATGGCTGCCGAACAGCGGTTCAAATTTGTATACTACACTAGCGCCATTGGTGTCTCTAGTTCTATATTACAAACTCTTTGAACTGATATTACTTAAAATTTACTATTTAGAGCAACACACGATCCCCTAGAACAAATTTAATTGCATGCAGAACCTGCAGGCTGTCTTTACACAATCTCGTATTGTAATTGTCACACAAGAGATCGTATGAAACATTTTCCTGTTCATAATTTTTATTGGCAGAAATCATAGGGATAAGTTGAAGTTCATTGTTTGCTATCAGTATTTCACAAAAATATGCGCATGTTAGCTTCGTTAGCTTCGAGGATGTAAAATATTTTAGAGCACATCTACTAAAAATTCCTGCTAAATGTGATATATAGAATGTTTAATAGAAAGGATGATTTAATTTTAAATATTTGGGCCCACAATAGAATCTTCGGACATTTTGGAGTTTTGTTAGATTTTCCGAAGTTACTGGCTGAGTTAAGACATATTTGCTTACATTTTATTCTTGCAATGGTTGTTCAATTCTTAGTGTATTGGAAACGAAAAAAACCTTCAAAATAAGAACTCCAAGGATCGCCTTTTGCTACTCAGTTTTCTATTTGGATTAAGTAGGATTTAAATGCAGGTCTGTGTCATGAAAAATCGATGCACTTTTCATGTAAAATTGCGCCATCTTTCTGTTCTTTTAGGAAGAGTTGTGTGATTTGGACACAGTAAAGGTCGAGTTGGACCTGGAAGTTTCGGCAGAAGAGAATGAGATTTTGCCTGATAGGTGAGTGTTGTGTGATGAAAGTCTTCACATGGTAATTTCTTTCATTGCTTCATTAAAATTGTCACATATGACGTTAATTTGCAATCTCTTACGGCATAGAATGGCTTGTGAATATAATAATAACTAGCCGTACCCATGTGCTTCATTGTACTTCTTAGAAATAAATGTTATTGATTTAAATATAAATACCTACAGTTATGTAATTACTTAGTCAATAACAGGTTTTATATGTCGTAAATCGTTTGCTCCTGAATCACTCTGAAATTTGAATTTAAAACTGCATTTAACTGTTATTATCAAGCAGTACTCTCTGGAGTTGTTCAGTCAATTCTACTTTCAATATTGATACCATATTACACCTAATAGACAATTGGTCAGGTTTGAAATAAAATATACTTTTAAGAAGTGAGGGCTCTTACTCTCTGCTGGAAGAAGATTTCCAATTAAATGATAAGCCTATGCTTGAGCTTTAAATGATGACATAGAATTGACTTTATGTATTTCTTTTACACCAAACGATGGCACTTATACTGTCTTATATTATTTAAGAAGTGTGTTGATAACGGATGTAGGTACTCCAATAAGTAGTTTTTAATTCCTTTTATGGGCTTGAATCACAGGAGGAACAACTTTTAGAACAGCACAACATATCTTTTTGGCTCATTACCCCATGTTTTGTGTTGCATTTATTGCATAGTCTATTCTCGTTATCAATTATAACACAATTCAAATGAGTATAGTCAATATTTGAACCATAAAATAATGGAATGCTAAGGTAACGTACTATTGCAGCATACACTCTCGTTCGTTAATTCTCTGAGAATGTACAGCACTGTTTCCTCTTTCTCGAACCTGTTACGTTCAAACTCTATTACTGGCAAGTCGATCATAGTGTTCGATGCTAGTTTCTCTTGGTCAAGTCTGCTGAAATGATTGTGTTCTTAGTTAGTTTATAAACGAATCCCCTGTTCTTTCTCACCCTTATTAAATCTCCGAATTTTGTTTTGCTTTGAGTCATAAGTGTTTCGGTATGACTGAGTCTTTTGTTTCGTCGTTTTGTAGTACATACTATATAAAAAGAATAGGGATATCTACCTAATGTTAACGTATAGAACAATTTTCAGAGATTAACTTAGTACCCGACATTATCAATGTACAGCTGATACATTTCCACTAAAATGAACGAAGCACGATTCGAATTCAGAGCCCCACACGTATTACTGCTCCTCTAGGAAGCTGCAGAGCCAGGATGCTGTTTGCCATTATCCTTGGTAAATTAGGCACAACCTTGCAGTGTTATGTAGTATATGAAACTTTCAAAATTAATTCCAACCTGCACTGCAGAATAAGATGCAACTTCGATATCCTCCCATACCACACATGGAGAAAAAACTTACTTAAATAGTTGAAAATAACCTCAGGATTATAACACATCACTCTAAAGTTGGCACTCTCTTATAATGGTACCTCAAATCAATAAATGCTCGTGGCAAGGATCTCGCATTTGGTTGCACACCAAAGTACATCAGTGCGCAATTAGAAAAGCAATCATAAATGATTTCTTGTTTTTTTTTTAATTTGCAATATTGCTGTTTACAAGTAATAAACGAAAACTTAGTTGCAAATTTAACAGAAGAAATACTGAAATCAGAAGTAAACATTGAAATAATGAAACAATTGTCTTTGGAGAGAATATTAGGTACCCTCCAGAAAACTGGCTTCATTTATACACCGACGATTTTCAGGGAACAAGGTGCAGGTGCAGGTGTTACGTGCTGTCTCTTCTCACTTTATAGTTCTCTTCGATGTGGAACAACAAGTTTTGATGGAGAAATAATTGTAATAAGTGAAAGCCTCAGGAATCTTCTCTGCTATAACAGTAAATTAAAAAATGCAGTTATATTGTCTGACTGCAAAGCAGCTATTTTATCAATAGGCTCTAGACACACACCTTCATCTCAAACAGTAGAAGTAACTAAAATGCTCTCTCAATTAATAACACTCAATAAAAAATTGTATTCCAATGAATACCATCCCATTGTGGAATCCTGGGAAACGAGAATGCGGATGTTTTAGCAAAGAAGGGCAGCACTGCTACTTAGAGACCTGTTACTAAATCTACGTATTACTCCGTGAAAAGATTTATTAAATCTACATACTTAGACTTCAACAAACAAAATTTTATAACACAATCTCAAGGGAAAAAATGGAACTCTCTGCATCATAATCCACAGTTAATTCCTGATTTACCACGAAAATCGTCTGTAGCTGCATTTAGATTGGCAACAGGCCATGATTGTTTGGCCAGACACCTGCATAGAATTGGAATATATCAGTCCCCTAACTGTCCATTGTGCAATTCAAATCAAGAAAAATCTGTGCTTCAGTGGCTGACCATGACAATATCTTTGAAAAATATTGGAGTACAAGAGGCCAAGTGCTCAGGTGGATAAGGGGACACATATTGCGGCGCATGCAACTGTCCATGGACAGTATTGGCAGCTTATTGAAATGTTAGGTGTTTGAAAATGACACCAATTGGCCCTCGTAAGTTTTTTTTTTTTTTTTTTTTTTTTTTTTTTTTTTTTTTTGCATATTTCTATCTATTAATGGCGAGTTCAATAAATAACGTTTTTAAGTAGCTTGGCATTTTATTATATTATTATTTCATTAACTAACATACAACAAGCCACCAGTGTAGCTCAGTCCCTAAGGCTTTTGCCTGTCGATCCAGAGTTGCGCTCAGGCGCGGGTTCAATTGCCGCTTGGCCTGATTACCTGGTTGGGTTTTTTCCGAGGTTTTTCCCATCCGTAACACAAATGTCAGGTAATCTATGGCGAATCCTCGGCCCATCTGGTTATCACCAATTTCATCGACGAAAATAACCTCGTAATTGATACAGCGTCGTTAAATAATCAAATAAAAAACATACAACATTCCCTATCGTGACTACTGGCCCACTCTGTACAATCTTTGTGTAAATGCTAAATTATTGTGACTTTTATATACTGATTATATATTTTATGCTAGTTTTGCAGACACACATGCCAGCAGTGAAATATCACAGTGTGCGGGCTTTGCATCCGAAGACCACATCAGTAGTAGTCAGCCTGCAAACTATTCTGTTTCTTCGGAGAAAATGCTCAGACTTCATACAAAGGAAAAGCGATTCAAATGCGATGTCTGTGAAAAGAGTTTCTCGTATTCCACTAGTTTGAGAAGACATATCTTGAATCACACAACCCAAAAGCCTTTCAAATGCGATAAGTGTGGTGAGTGTTTTGTTGAACAGAGACGTTTAAAATGTCATGCACTTCTGCATATAGAGGAGAAGAAATTCAAATGTGATGTTTGCGGAAAATGCTACATTAATCCTGGAGATCTAGAACGCCATACACTATTGCACACAGGAGAGAAATCATTCAAATGCGATATTTATGGAAAACGTTTCTTTGATTCGTGTGATCATACGCAGGTGAAACCATTCGAATGCAATGTCTGTGGAAAGCGTTTTTTAAAAAATGGAAATTTAAAACGGCATTCCCGACTGCACACGGGCGACAAACCATTCAAATGCGATGTGTGTGAGAGATGTTTCTCGGAGTCTGGTAACTTAAAATTGCATAAACGTACGCATACCGGCGAAAAACCATTCAAATGCAATGTCTGTGGAAAGGATTTCCTTCAAAATGGAGATCTAAAACGCCATACACGATTGCATACGGGCCACAAACCATTCAAATGCGATGTCTGTGGTAAATGTTTCAGGGATTCTGGTAATCTAAACTGCCATAAACGTATGCATACCGGCGTGAAATCATTCAAATGCGATGTCTGTGGAAAGTATTTCTTTCAAAATGGAGATCTAAAACGTCATACACGATTGCACACGGGCGACAAACCATTCAAATGCGATGTCTGCGGAAAATGTTTTTCGGATTCTAGTAATCTCAAATACCATAAACATATGCATACCGGCGAGAAACCATTCAAATGTAATGACTGTGCAAAATGTTTCTCGCGGTCGAGTTCCTTAATAATTCATCAACGCTGTCACACAGGCGAGAAACAATGAAATGTAATGTCTGTGGAATGTGTTTCTCGGATTTGGGTTCCCTTACAAGACTTCACCACCGAGAAACTACTCGAATGAGAGATTTGTGGAAAACTTTTCTTTGATTCTAGTCATCTAGGAAGCCATGAACCGCAGCTTACGGAAGAGAAGTCATTAAAATGCGATGTTGACTGCGTTGTTTAAGTAGTCATACATACCGATATAAGGGGAGAGAATATTCAAATGGGATCAATGTGCATAGTTTTTCTCGTAGTCGTGCCATTCAAGGAGGCATAATGCTTTGATGTCTTTGTAAGTTAGTATAAAAATGCATGTACATGGTTGTCAACTCTCGACAAAATAAATGTAAACGTAAGTATTGTGACTAAGAGTGTTCCTTGCTTGATTTGTTTATAATTCTATTTATTTATGTTACATAAGTGCTTAATAATTATTGAAAATATTATTTATTACAAAATAAAAAAAACATTGCGAAACATACAAGTATCACTATTGATACTTCGGATCCTAACCAAGTGAAACTATGTTTGTTTGTAATTGAATGTTACTTCATTTTTAGCACAAAGTCAAGGAGAACTTACGACGTTAGTGAACCAAATAGACCCAAATGTCTCAGATTTTGAAATTTAAGACTTTGAGGATGAGTTTGAGCCTCAAGTTGCGATTTTAAATGGACATAATTCTTCATGGGACTCATCAGATGAACCTCTGAGTAACATACGAACTTCTCAGTCTCCAGGAGGGAGGCAGAATGTGCAGGAAACATACAGACGCAGGGAAATGTAAGTTTTAATGACCTAGTATAGTAAAAAATTGTGATGCTCTCATAGGATATATCATCATCATCATCATATCCCTCACGTATTAGACCCTACAGGATCTGTTACGGTCTCATGCCAGCGCTTTCGTGGTCTTCCCAATTTCCTCTTTCCTCTTGGTACATAAGTAAGAATCTGTTTAGGCCATCTAGTGCGATCCATCCTTTCGACATGTTTTTTCCACTGAAGTCGATATTGTTGAACAAAATTAACTATAGGATCCATTTTGAGTTCCTGCAATATGTCCACATTTTTACGGTGTTCCAGCAAAGAGCATCCCGCTGTTCGTCTCATGAACCTCATTTCCGCTGTCGTCAGCCTTTGCTCATGAGCTTTTCTGATTGTCCATGCCTCGCTACCGTAAGTGAGGACCGGTCGAGCTAGTGTTTTATATACCTTTAGCCTTGTATGTTTCTGAACATGGGAGGATTTGAAGATGGCGTTAATGACGCCAGTGATTTTTATAAATTTAGATATTTTGTTTGACATATCTTCATCAGTGATGTAAGAGAGGTTATAACCTAAATAGTTAAATGAATTAACACGTTCAATTAAAGTATTATTTATCATGATCTTACTTGGAATTGGGTTCTTTCCCGAAAATGCCATGACTTTTGTTTTCTCTTTTGAGGTTTCCATATTGAAATCAGAGGCGATTATTTGCAAATTATAAATGGCTCTTTGTAAAGCATCCTCTGTTTTAGCGATAATAACCTGATCGTCGGCAAACATTAGTGTATCGAGAACTGTGTTTCGATTAATTTGAATTCCAGCATGATGACTTTGCCTCCAAATGTATAAAATATGGTTCATATATATAATAAACAACAGAGGCTGTAGGTAATAATGATGAAAATGAAAACAAAATCTAAATCGGAAATTGGAATGTAATGGCTACAATTAGGGTAGGACATATATACAGGAGAGGGAGTATTTGCTTCATTTAATTGCAAAATCTAATTTTCATTATGAATTTATAGATTTTCACCTAACCTGCCTCCAGTTGCACCAAGGCCTGACCAAAACTTCAACTTGCGCAAGCCATACGAATATTTCCTGCAGCAATTGAATGCAGATTTCTTTCAGTCAGTTGCTGAATGTACAAATAGAGAGGAGTAGTGCAAACAGGAAAATGTGTCGGAACTGATTCCAATGAAATCATAAAATTCTTTGGTGATTGTATTTACACAACTCTGCTTGTATTTACTGAAAACATGTTGGTCGGCAAGAACCCGGATTCCCATGATTACAGACAGTATGTCCAGAGATCGATTTTTTGAGCTTAGAACTAATCTAAAAGTAATAGATGACAATAGTGTGTCAGAAGATGACAGGAAAAAGGATCGCATCTGGAAAATGAGGCCGATGCTTGATATTGTCAGACAATCTTGCCTGCAGACTCCACGACCACAAAATGTTTGCATTTATGAGCAAATGATACCATTTTATGGTCATGTGAGCATGCGGCAGTGTGTTCGTGGAAAACCATATCCCATAGGCCTGAAATTGTTTGTCATGGCTTCAACATCTGGTCTCCCCTTGGATTTTGTAATGTACCAGGGGAAGGGTACTGGCTTCCATAGTGTAGTTGCTCCCACACCAGAGAACTTAGATATCGGACGCAAGGCAGTGCTCAAACTGTGTGATACGCTTCCTGTTGGGTCATCTATCTTCATTGATAGGTATTTTACTTCTGTGCCCCTATTAGATCAACTGTATCTTAGGAGCATTCTTGCTTCTGGGACAATAATGTCCAGCAGAATTCCTAAAGCAGCCATGACCAAATAGTGAGACAGGATGATAAGGTGTCTTTATTTCTTTATTTTATTTTTTTTAGTAGGTTATTTTACGACCCTTTATCAACAGCTTAGGTTATTTAGCATCTGAATGAGATGAAGGTGATAATGCCGGTGAAATGAGTCCGGGGTCCAGCACCGAAAGTTACCCAGCATTTGCTCATATTGGGTTGAGGGAAAACCCCGGAAAAAACCTCAACCAGGTAACTTGCACCGACCGGGAATCGAACCTGTTTTCGCGGTCAGACTCGCTAACTGTTACTCCACAGCTGTGGACAGGTGTCTTTCTTGAAATGGTATGATAGCAAGGGAATTTACCTAGCATCAACTCAATTTGGAGTTCAGCCAGTAGGAGAATGTAGAAGGTGGTCTAAAAAAGACAAGTATATCTTGGTAGAGCATCCTCATGTTGTATCCCAGTACAACACATTCATGGGGGGAGTAGACCTTCTGGACAGGGTCATTGCAAAGTATGCGATCCGTACAAGAACTGGTCAATGGACAAAAAGAACAATTTTCCATTTTTTTTTACTTTTGTTTAGCTGCAGCTTGGTTGCAGTATCGCTCAGATGCTCAGTGTCCAGATAGTGGTTTGGAGAAGAAAGAGGTTCTTGATTATTTTCATTTTTGCCCTGACATTGCAGAAAATTTAATTCATTCTGCAGGACAGACACGCGAAGACTCTTCTACTGATGAAGATGACAATCGTGAACACATTTCCTCCAAACGTAGGAAAATAATCCCTATTCCTCATGAGGCTTCGAGGAAATCTAATCCACTACATTTGCCAGAAAATCTGTCGGACAAGCAGAAGAATCGCTCTAAATGCAGATATCCTGGTTGCAAGTATCTAACTTATGTACAGTGTTCTGACTACAAAGTCTTTTTTTGTTTTAATGACAGAAACTGCTACAAACAATTTCACTCATAATTGTTATGTAACAGTAAAGTCCCACAGTATCATATATGATACCTGCAATTACGCCCCTTTCAAGTTGAGTATCTATTTTTTATGTAGCATGTTGTGTAATGAGCTCAGTGATTAATAAAATAACAAAATTTCATAGTTGCAGTGTTTTTCATTTCCACATGTGTCCAAGGAAGAGAATATAATTATTCCCTTTCATTTGCAGCCATGATGTCGTAATAAATAGTGATAAAGTCATGGTATAATTCATAGATCGATGGTAATTACTAAAATAGTCATAAAAGAGATAGGGGGAATTATGTTTTTTCTCTCTCTTAAAAAAAAAAAAAGAAAAAGCTTGAGGTGTTTCAACACATGGTCTCACGAAAACAAGCCAGAAACGCTACCATTATGCTACAACATTAATAAGGAAAACACTTTGATCATAACTGTAGATATCAGGCAACGTAGTCGAACATGTAACATCGCCTGTCTCCGAATTGTAATGGAAATGCCCAGAGGGGAGTTAGTTTCTGTAGATGAACCACTTTTTACTTTGACAGCTATACGTTCCATAGGGCAAATTAAGGAGATAAATAGGAAGCACTGGCTCCCAAAAGCGGAGGACCAGTAACCATAAAGATTTTGGATCATTTACCTCTTTGCGAAAGGGAAACAGCTTGTGAATGCCTGTGCCTTGATCGAAACGCAAAAATGTTTAGGGCATTTGCCCAAAGAAGAAGTTTGCTATCTTTTTCTACTTCGGCTTTAGTTAGCTTCATCAACTTGGGAAGTGTGCAAAGCAGCAGTACCTCGAGACAGAAAGTGTGAGTATATCTGGTATAGCTTAGACCACAAAAAGGACTGGTATTGTTGCAGTATATAGGAATTTTTCGATACAATGCAGTGTTGGTCATACTAATATATTGACAGTTTTTCCATGAGTCTACTGGTAAACACCACAGTAAGTTGGTGCGATAAATGAAGATTTCCACAGCATGGACACAGGCACAATCTAATTCTCGTTACAGAGACCCTAAATTTGCAAGCATGCTTCTACCAATACAAACAAGAATTGTGCTGCCTATGCCAGTATATAATTACGTCATCGACTGCTGTGCGACATTCGCGAATTAGTAGCATAATTGTGAAGTAAAAATATTTTAAGCTGCATATGAGTCCAACGTTTTGAAGCAACATTCTGTAATGAAACTTTTACAGTAGATGGGCTGTACTTTAGGCTGCATCAAAAAAAGGCCGAAATTTTTTTTCCTAAATAAAAAATTTAATGTTGCATAATGGTGCCAACTCGCACAATAAATTTTGACCCAGAAGAACTTTTCACCTAGCCACAGAGGATTTTTATATTACCTTACTTTTTCTAACGTAAGCTTGTTTGCAAGTCTTCACTTGATGCAAACTGCTATGATTTCTAATTATTATTGATAGATAAAATGAAAGGAATATTATTTTTATGTTCCAAAAGATGACAGGAATGATAAATAAAAGGTACAAATATGTTATACACTGCATACACCAAGAACTCACCATAGGAAGATGGCCGTTAATAAATTCCATGCACCCACCTGACAGTACTATTTGTTGATTCTTTTTATTTTCATTTTGTTATCTGGAAAAGAATCTGCCTTCTTCTCACAGGACTGGAGTAGCTTTCTTGCATCTAGTGTGGACCTGATAAACTATTTCTCTTCATCACCACAAACTGTAGCCCAAGCATCGCTGACTGTCTTCGCCAGTCTCTCGACCGAGTGAGTGTGTCATGGGAAACATTGAAACTTTATTTTTGAGCAAATTACTGATCACACACCACACTATGTAAATCTTCATTACTTAAATAGGAGTACAATGAATTTCGTAAGAAAGAAAAAACAAAATACGAGTTGTTACTGCTCCTTTGATTCTCAGAGTTATTAATCTTTATTATATACTCAGTTTTTTCTTATATGTATTATTATTTTAATCTATTTTGTTTTGTATTCATCTGTATTAGTTTCATTAATGTAGTCTGCCTCTCTTCAGTAAATAAATTGCACAAGTGCAGTTGATTTAATTCTTCCCAACTCTTCTTATGTTTCACGTCCATCGCTGTGGGATGTATCAGTAGTTTCGTTTTGGTCTGAATGACATATATAACAAATTTCTCATGTTTATCCAATGTGCTCAGCAAACAGATAGTTGCATACAGGAATCCTCTGACACTTGACCCTAAAACTGTAATCGTGGTTAACATTCCTTCATTTTTGAACCATTTATCTTTTATAGGTCTATATGATAAATAATACTTTAATTGAACGTGTTAACTCATTTAACTATTTAGGTTATAACCTATCTTACATCACTGATGAAGATATGTCAAACAAAATATCTAAATTTATAAAAATCACTGGCGTCATTAATGCCGTCTTCAAACCCTGCCATGTTCAGAAACATACAAGGCTAATGGTATATAAAACACTAGCTCGACCGGTCCTCACTTACGGTAGCGAGGCATGGACAATCAGAAAAGCTGATGAGCAAAGGTTGACGACAGCGGAAATGAGGTTCATGAGACGAACAGCGGGATGCTCTTTGCTGGAACACCGTAAAAATTTGGACATATTGCAGGAACTCAAAATGGATCCTATAGTTAATTTTGTTCAACAATATCGACTTCAATGGAAAAAACATGTCGAAAGGATGGATCGCACTAAATGGCCTAAACAGATTCTTACTTATGTACCAAGAGGAAAGAGGAGATTGGGAAGACCACGAAAGCGCTGGCATGAGACCGTAACAGATCCTGTAGGGTCTAATATGTGAGGGATATGATGATGATGAGGTCTATTGGTTTTTTATTTCTTTACTGGTGAAATATTTTGTCACAAATTCAACCCTTTTACCATGACTACGAAGCCCCCAGTATTGTGAATAAAAATCTAATATTTTTCAGAATCAGAATGTATTCAGTGGTTTCACTTTCCTTGCAGGCACTTCCTTTACATTAACACTGGCGTATGATTGCCCAGTATTTGAAAGAATTCTTCATTATACACGCACTGCTTTGGCCCAAGGACGTTGCGAAGAACTGGCTTTAACATTGTCACTTCACGTAGAATAAAATCCCAACTTCAAATTTTGAAGGTGATGTGTCAACTACAGTTTGGGACAATAGTTTTCAAAATATGCTCTTATTACAAATTTACAAATCTGAAGCATTATGGGAGACTTTAAGAGCTTTTATTTTCTTGTCTGATATGTTAATTTCTCCACACTGCTTTCACGTTCTGATCCTGGGTATATGCTTTGTCTTGATCTCTGTCATTCTTCATCACTTTCCTTCGCTTGAAACAGAATGTTAGTGAATAGTTTTAACTCTTCTTATCTTCAGCTGGGAACACAGTCATTTTTTTCAGCAGCTTTCTTATATATATATATTTTTTTCTTTTAAGGTCTGGAACCTTACAATACAATGGAATGTTTGGTATTACTGTAGGAATAATCTCAATTCTCACATCTCGATTCAAGATAGTTCAATAAGTTTTTATTGGGTCGTCACTGTGGAATGTTGGTACAATTTTGAACGCAATGTGCACATTATTAGAACACGATATGCACATTATTATACCGGGAGTTTGTCACAAATTATACTGGCCAACACACATTTTGTTGCCTCCAATATTAGACCCGTTCCTGAGTATATTCGATTCGCTGATTCCAAAAATGGCACCAGTTTTTCCCTATCAGCTCTAGTTCTTGAGATACAGCATAAATGCCATATACCTCTATTCACTTTGGTTGTCAAAATTCGAGATAGTTTGATACTGTTTTAATTAATCTCTTTGTAGCATCGAAGAAAAACATTAAAAATTACAATAAACGTGAAATACACTAAATCTATTTATTTGAAACGAAAAGCACGAGTTTAATAATACAAATATTCCAGTCATTCGACACAGAAGAGGCTCCTTTTGTAGTAAGACTTCCGAATGTGAGATCTGCAAGGAGAATCCCGCATAATGTTTCAACAGCAATCTGCCATCATTTGTGCATCCCATCTTCCTTGGTATCTGCCTTCTATTGTTTTTATGTATTGGTGAAATCTTTTGCCTTGTTCTTCACTTAAGTCACCCAGGGTTCTCTGCAAACGATTTAAGTGAGTGTGCATAAAACTGACTTTAATGCTTATTTTACATCCAAGCCTGTTGAAATGAAAAAGCATAATTATCCTCTACTAATTTAGTATTGTTGCCTGCCTTCTTGTTGCCATGGAAGTTTTCACAAGAAGAACAAATGAAGATCAGGCACAAGATTAGATTTCATTAGGTCTAACTGATTCTATGATATATGGGTCATTTATGAGCTGCTTGATCATAACCATCAAAACTTTCTGCTTCAGTCCAGGCAATTTATGCGCTATATTTTCAAAATAGGAACCATTTTTATTCACAGTCTTTAATTTATATTTTTTGTGTAGTGGTGACAATGTTTCTGTCTCGCGCTATGAAAGGTGCATTTATTACAAGGTGTTCTTCAACCACATCTATCTTCCCTTGGAGGCCAATGCTTTCTATTCAATGCACATGTTTGGCCCTACTATCCCAAAAGCATAGAAAGTAAGGATATTCTGCCTAGCCACTTTGTTGATTAAGAAGAAAATGAACAATCTTCAAGTCAGCATGGATACTCCTGGTATTTTATCTTTTCCAACACTAAAGAGCAGGTGTTTTACTCTGCTTTCATCGTAATGGAGCGACCAATTGGAATGGAGGCATATTTGTTGCAATTGTTGAAGAGAACACATTTCAAACTACGTTTCGAACTGTCGATTAAAAAAAGCAATTCACTTGGGGTTTAGTCTGATATACTCATTTTCTTCAGAAGGCCTCCGAAGTCACTATAGAATACTATGATTTTGTCTTTAATAAAAAAGAAATGGCAGCAAATCTCTTTCTCTATTTCGATAAAATATAATTTTCATTCCACGCTGAACTACATTCTTTTCCTTTAGTCTGTAGACAAGCAAATCAGAAGAATCCTTAGAAAGATTCAGTCCCTAATTAGATCACTCAACTTGTTCTGGTCAAAGCATTCATATGTGAAGCTGTTTAACAATCACTGTCGCTGTCGCCACTTCCTTTACCTTGTGCTATATCAGACATACATATAAGATCCATACTCTGAGAGCTGTGGTGACTCATGGAAGGGTGGAATAGTAAAAGATGAAATTACGGCACAGATCTCATAGCTAAAGGTAGATCAGGATATGATTATTTTGTCGTGCCCCAGGGACGGATTTATAGGGGATGAAAGGGAGGACCTAGGGTTCTTGGGTTAGCTCCCTATCAATTCTATTATCGACGCTACGGACCCCAAGGAACAGGATATAGAGTCAGATATTTGGAGGAGGAGGGTAGGGTGGTCAAAGATTCACTGGTTCAAACAAATAAAACAGTCACTATTAATATAAATATATTATAAACTAAAATCAATTAATTAATCAACAATTGAAAATGTAAAATAAACAAAGTTGCTAAGTTCCTTTATGAACTTCAAGGTTAAAGAAAATATTGAATAAATGAAATAACAAAAATCATCTACCCCTTTCTCATAATGCCAATGCCTTCCTTTTAAAAAAGATAACTTGCATTATCTGGCTGTGTTAAGTTTAACAAACAATTATCCACTTATAGATTGGTAGTAGTGAAGACTTCATGGCAACGATGAAGAATGATGGTTGTGACGAAGACGCTTCCACGGGTAACCGAACCAAAGAGATACCTCGCTTTAAAAGTTAAAGCCCAATAATGTTCCTACACCCGATGAGTGAAAACTTCTAAGTCCTAGTTATATAATGTAGACTTGTAATTTGTAAGTACAAAAATATTTACAATAAAGTCTAAGTGTGAAAATCAACACTTAGATGTTATGATGCGATGCGTTGGAGAACTTGAGAGTGTATAGCGCCCTCGCCTACTCTACTCCTGACTTCCTATCTCTTGAACAAAATCTTCTTGCTTGTGCCCCTCTGCAATGGTCTCTAAGCCCTTCAGCCCGTCATTTTATATGATTTTCAAATACTAAAACCCGCCGAACAACACCCCGGCGTCCCCTCTCTGATTGGGTAGAAAATACAAAGGAAGCGTCTACATTTATGAGAAAGGGTTTACAATTGGTTAAGTAAAAGTATTCAAGCCGACACGTGTGACCATATTTAGAAAATACACGACCGGATGGGTCAAGGTTCACATACCACATTTATCAGGATGATATGGCTTCCTTTAAGGCTTGGCTCATCTTGTGGTCGTGAGAAGGCATCTTCAACAATACCACAAGGGCCGGACAATACACAGGATGGAGCTTCCTCGTTACTCCTTATCTATCTTAGTCATAAACTTATGAATCTCTATTGAATATAATCTTACAGAGGAATTTCGATGCACGTGTGTGCCGTGAGAAAGGTTAAAGGATCTGGGTACACGTGTGGACCATGAGAAGGCTGGAAGCATCACACAGCTCTCACCTTTTGAAAATGTTTGATATACCTGAACAAACATTTTAAGCTAATACAATTAACATATTTAAAAAGAAAAACATCTTAAACTAATACAATTAGTATATTTGAAAAAAAAAAAATGTTAAACATATACAATAAAAATACTACAATAATGGGTTTCTCATACAAGGGTTTGTCATATATCAGTGCTTTTATGAGATTCAGTTTAACTTTTTACTTGCAAATGCTTGTAGTAAATCAGTGTCTTTATAAGTTTCAATTTAGCTTTCCACTTGCGAATTCAGTTCACTACGGCACGGCTGGATACACAGTTTGATATCTCCCCTCGTTTCCGTTGCACTACGTTTGATAACGCTCACTTTGCTGCTTGAAAGTTCTTTGCGATGCATTTGGTTTCACACAAATAGATCGTACGTGGTTGAGTATGACTGCAATACTCAGTGGCACACAAAAACTGTGGTAGCTGTCTGCTTGAGGTCCTCTGGAACACTGCTAGGCAGTGTCGTCGGTGATACCTTGATGTCTTCCAGCTCTGTCTCCTCGTCAGAATGCACCTGGATGTCCGCTAGTTGGACACGCCTGCGAGTCCTCGGTACTACCTGCGGTTTATATGACCCAACATACTTTCCTCGTACTTTCTGTAAACAACCTTGGAGATTTCGTCTAAATACAAATAATGCTATTACAGCCAATACAATTGTAACAGTTATAGTAAGTACAGATCTATAATTGTTTCATTATTATTTACATCATTCTTTCTTAATTCTGAGGCTAGTCCCGTTACATCAAATGAACGTCTGGTTTGTACTGCCTCGCTTTTTGCAATCACATTGTTTAATGACATCATAGCTTCTGGTGAAGAAATTTCTGGTAATTTTGCAGCTAACATTTGCGCTTCTTCAAATTGTAACAAGTCTTTAATCTGAGGTAATACAATACCTGGATTACTTTTAAAAGATAACTCAGTTCTTCCCATAGAATGCGGAAATAGTTTGAACGAGTCAGAATATATGTAGCAATTTGAACTCTCCCTGACAATCCCAGTGTCCTCCAACTGTAAAGTTGTTACCTTATTTTCAGAGTCATCATTCTCGAAGCCAGGAGTAAGGCATCGAAGAGTTACTTCCGTAGGTCGTGGCAGACTATACACCCAGAACTGGTTGTCAGGTGAGCGAATCCACATTGGTGGAAATGGTTCGTTGAGTATCAGTGGAGAACAGTGGTCGATGATGGCCTCTGCTTTTCCCAAAAACAGTGCTATTACGCAACTTGGTTGACCTTGTCGGTACAAAGTAAAATCAGAAGGACAAATAGTATAATAACTCTGTATACATTTAGATAAATGTTCCTCGTACAAAATGGCGAAGAATTGTCTGTCTCCAGACACTGCCAGATATGAATGTTATGTTATGTTTATTTAACGATGCTCGCAACTGCAGAGGTTATATCAGCGTCGCCGGATGTGCCGGAATTTTGTCCCGCAGGACAGTAAATCTACTGACATGAGCCTGTCGCATTTAAGCACACTTAAATGCCATCGACCTGGCCCGGGATCGAACCCGCAACCTTGGGCATAGAAGGCCAGCGCTATACCAACTTGCCAACCAAGTCGACTCCAGATATGAATGTTCAACATCAACAACCATATGTTTATTTAGTGACTTGTGGAAGAAAGGTAGCGGATGAACCTTATAAAGTTCAAAATATCTATCTACTGCTTTCAAAGGTATTTCCACGAAAAGTCTAATACTGTCTGACGTTGCGGCTGCGTGAACTTTAGTTACATCACAGTATAAGTACATGTCTTCTACTGTAGAGGTAGTAATCATTGATGTCCCTGATAGTAACTTTAGTGATACTTATTGTAAGATGTCTGACAAATTGTGTGGTCTAATAAGTAAAGTTGATAATTTTCCTAGTGAAGTCATATCTAAAGTAGTTATAATTTGAGTAAGAGCAAATTTCATTTCTAAAACGGCTAGTTCAAGTTCCCTAATAGACGAACTGTATTCAGTCTGTTTCTTCAACAGTAAATGTGTGTCACGTATGTCCGTTTGTACTCTCGTGAATCCTAGTGAATAGTTACTTATGGAATCGCGCAAAATTTTGGCTAATTCCACTGTTATTTTTCGCGTTAGCGTGTGTTTCTGCATCAAGTGTTCGAATCCAAGATAACTGATGTTCTTCCACATGCAACATGTGTTGTTTAAATCCTTGCAGCTGATCTATAAGCTGATTAATATTATGTAAGTCTCTCGAGTCCATCGTGCCAAATAAATATTTCAATACATAGCCTACTGAGTTTACAGCTCCTTGTCTAGTCCTATTCTGTCCATCGTTATACATCATGTGTTTTACGTGTGTTTCAAAATCTGGTTGTGCTTCTGGTAATAACATAAGTATATCTTTCAAATATCAGCTAGTCCACTAAATTTTCTACTCTATCAAGTTCATTCCAGAGTACAGTTAATCTTCCAAATGCTATATTAGTTATTTTCTCTCTTGCCTCACTTAGTATTGTAGTCAGCTGTTTAATTAAATTTGAATAAACTTCCAAATTGTTATTAATGACAATTATCCATTTGTCACCCGTCAATAGAATGTCTCGGTCTTTCAAAAAGATGGCGCCTTTGTTAAGTTCCAAGTCTGCAACTGAAGTCTCTGGGTTCCCTGCTAGTGTACTCGCAATTACAGCAATCACTGTAAACAAAAGAGTTACAACTCATTAAGTCCTACTCGAGTGTCTTATTCACTCTTCAAGTTTATAGGGGCCTAAGCGCCTATCCTGTAAAGTGTATATATATTTATTCCTACGTGGATTCAAAATTATACAATCGCAATCCATTAAAATATATTCAATCATAAAATATACACGCAATAAAATTAAATAAATTTCAATCAAAATAACTCAATGTTAAAATTAGTATTCAGTTAATCTCATTAATTAACATATTTATTCCAATGCCATTATATATTGTCTTCACATACTACTTCAATATTTGTTCCAGTCTTAATCTCTTATTAACTATCTGTACGTTGTAATCTATTTCTCAGTGGATATCGACATCCTATTTTACTTTGCGGTGAAGTCGTAGTTTCCCCGTTATTATCATTGCTACTAGCTTTAATATTAGGCTGTCGTGGTTCTATATTTTCTTCTGCTATTTCGTTGTCAACGTCATCATTTTCATTAGTTTCACTTATTTCATTCGTTTCTCTAGTTAATTCAGATTCATTTGCTCCCAATGCTTCCGTTCTGTTCGTTCTATTACGCAACTGATAAGGACTTACGTTCTCATGGACTTTTGTTAATTGTCGTGCAACATGGTTAGACGGTGGTTCCCAATCATCGTCGTCCTCATATCGTTTAGTGTTATTTGGTTTCATTGTTGCTTTATTTCGTTCTCTTTCATTGGACGTCTTTGGCTTTCTTTGCGATAGTTCCTTTTCCATTTCTCCTGGTTGAGGTAATTTCTGCGAGTCATAATCACTCGATGTATGTCTAGTTTTACATTCTTTCAATCGGTTTATATGCACATTAATACATTTTTCTTCATTAAGCTTAACTGAATATACCAACTGTGATAGTCTCTTTATCACTTCAAATGGTCCCTGCCAATGATACGCAAATTTCTTTGTTTTTCCTCGTGTCGCTATAGGATCGTATAAATACACTAAATCCTCAATCTGAAATTCTCTTGGTTTTGCTGGACGGTCGTAATATTCTTTAGACTTATCATGTCCCTTCTTAGATTCTTGTACTACAACCTGCGATGCTAATCGGATGCGGTTTGCTAATTCCTGTACATGCAACTCATACGATTGATCTGGATTCCTTCTTGGATTTACAAAGCAATCTTCTATGGGTAATTTCATATCCCTTCCATAGACTAAATAGTAAGGGCTATATTTTGTCACAGTGTGCGGTGTTGCTCGATACGCCATTATCGCATAAGGTACAAATTTGTCCCAATTTCTTCCATCTTTGTTAACATAATACGATAGCATGTCTACTAACAATTTATGCATTCGTTCACAGATTCCATTACTCTGTGGGTGGTATGCAGTTGTCTGAATTTTCTTAATACGCAATAATTTACATGTTTCAGTAAATAATTTGGAGACGAATTGTGTTCCCCGATCCGTCAATAGGCGATTCGGTGTTCCATACTGTACAATGATTTTCGTCACGAATTCCTTCACTATACATTCAGCGCTCTGATCTGGTATTGGGATTGCTTCACAAAACCTCGTAAAGTGATCTACAAAGGTGAGCAAATATCGATTTCCTGCTTCGCTTATTGGCAATGGTCCAACGATATCTAAGGAAACTACGTCTAAAAATTCATTAGCCTCTACTGCTTCGCCTAATGGTGCCACAAGTGATGTACCAAGCTTTCGTTTTGCACAATTTTCACATGTTTCGATGTATTCCACTACATCTTTATTTAAAGTTATCCACCAATATGTAAGCCTAATTGCAGCTACTATATGCTTTACTCCTTGATGGGCCATGGACGCATTGTCGTGGTAATGCTTTATAACAAGTGATGTTAAGTTCTTTGGAATAACATTCTGAATATTGCCGTTAGGTTCTCTACGACATAGTAGTCCTTGTTCATCTTTGAAAAAATCATCAAAATCGGTTAGGTTCTTTAGTTCATCGTCAGATGATTGTTCTGCCAAAATCAATTCTTGTGTTAAATTGTAATCTCGATTAAAATTCTGCTGGGTAATTATGCCTACATGTCGACTAAGTGCGTCTGCATGTGGTAACTTCTTGCCTGGTTTATGAACTACTTCGTAATCAAACTCTGCGAGTCGTAAGCTCCATCTAGTAAGCCTTGAACTCGGGTCTTTAAGGTTGAACAACCATCTTAAGGCCGCGTGATCTGTATGAAGTGTAAACTTCCTTCCATATATATAAAACATCTGAATTGTTTCGTAGCAAATACAACAGCTAGTAATTCTCTTTCAGTACAACTGTAGTTCCTTTCAGCTGAGTTTAGTTGTCTACTGCAATACGCTATTGGTTTCTCAACTCCGTTTGCTTTTTGTGAGAGGACAGCGCCGACTGCCTCTTGTGATGCATCATTAGTTACAATAAACGGTTGTGCAAAGCGGGATAAATAAGTAGTGGTTCCTACTTAATTTAGCTTTGAAAGTACGAAATGCATTCTCTTGTGCGTCTTCCATTTGAATTCTACATCCTTGCGCGTTAACCGCGTTAGTGGTTTCGCAATATCGGCAAAATTAGCTATGTTTCTCCGATAATAAGCAGCTAAACCCACGAATGACCGGATATCCTTTACCGACTGTGGTTGCGGATATGTTCGAATTGCTTCTATTTTCTTTGGGTCAGGTTTTACTCCTTCCTTCGAAACTATATGTCCTAAGTATTCTACGCTGTCAGTTGCAAATGTACACTTCGACGGCTGTACTTTAAAGTTTGCGCTTTCTAGTCTTTGAAAGATTTTCTCCAAATTCTGGACGTGTAGGTATATCTTTGGCATAACAAATGATGTCATCTAAGTATGCTAAGGAGATAGAGCCTTTTAACCCCATCAACATAAAATCTACACATCTCATAAAAGTACTAGGCGCGTTCTGAAATCCAAAGGCATTCTGTTATATTGAAAGTGTACCATATGACATGAGAAAGCTGTCTTTTCTTTGTCTTTTTCATCGACTGGTATCTGTAGATATCCCGAGGCCAAATCTAATACAGAAAAGACTTTACAATTTCCTAATGAGTCTAATGTTTCGACTATATTAGGTAACGGGTACGCGTCCGACTTTGTCACAGCGTTTAACCCTCTGTAATCGATGCATAGTCTGTATTTCACTGTTCCGTCTTGTGACTTCTTTGGTACCAATACTATCGGACTTGCCCGTGGAGAGGTATTTGGTTCGATGATTCCCTTCTGTAGCATATCATCATCTCCAGTGTGTATGCTATGTTTAACCTCACTTACACATCCTATTTCTGAACTGCCTTCGACATAAAATAAATGTCTGTATTTCCTCAACAACTGTGCCTTTCGAACTTTGTCGGATCCTTCCAAATGCTTTAGTTTCTCGATTAAGAAATTCTCAAAATCGTCCGCGTCCTTTGCGTTTATATTAATTGTTGCGTCGGCTCCGTTTTTCATACATCTATCTGTTCTTAAGGTTCCCTGATTAATTACATTTATTTCTTCATGGCTAGCTTTACTCTCTATTTTGTCCCAAGCTTCTAGGGTTACTACACTGGCTTCCCCAATAGAATTATGCTTGATTAACTGTACAGATTCGGGCGATACATTTAACAACTGTACAGGTATATATCCATATAATTTCTCATTTACTTCTTTACATAATACATCTTTCGCTTTACTAGTTACATTATCTATCAATTGACCTGAATCATTCACATTTGTCACAAAATTAACATCATTATCAATTTTCATATTTCTAACATTTTCAACATTTTTACCGTTACTATTAATTTTATCCTGTGACCCTTCCCTTGACGGTTGTGAACAGAAATTTTCTATCTCACTTACATTCACTTCTCGCTTACTTACATTTTCATTTTCAATTTTATTTTGACTTCCAACGGGACATGGACTCGTCACTTTCAGCGCTAGTCGGTCATCCAACGACTCCTTCGAAAGAGCCGAATGTGCACCATTCGCAGACTTGATCACCAGGAAGGGTTCATTCGGTCTGGCTCTAGTTTATATCGAGGTCTCGTTTCTTACATAGGGAACATTTATACTTTTCTTCACATTTTCTACTGGGATACTCTGACTTTTCAACTTTTTCATGGAGACATTTTGAGCGTACCCTGACCTGTGCTCATCCACAAGAGATTCACTTCCCTGAGCGTTCCTGGCAATTGTCTTAAATTTTTCAATCAAACTTACACTGCGTGCTAAATGAATTCCTGGTATACCATCACGGTCATTTAATGGCTCGACCAGTACTAACTGAGAGGGCGTTAGGTTATCTAAGTCATGGCGTCCCACAACCGTACACCGAACTATTTTCACTGTATGCGGAGGTATGACTACGGAGTCCGCTAGCAAGACTGAGCCGCTCCAATCGTCTCGGTCACTATTCAATGAATGCTGGGCTAGAGCAGACAAAGAATGTGATGTCCCAGGCTAAGACAAGACATCGCGCGATTCGCGGTCGCGTTGCTTCAATGCCACGCTTTGCCCGTCCATCACTAGAGAGTTCGACTGGACGTCTATACGCGCTCCGACACAGCGTAAAAAGTCGATCCCTAGGATCCCTGCGGCGCTGACATTTATTTCGCTCACAATAAAATTATGCGTAAACTGTTCACTTCCTAACTGGAAATCAACCGTCTGGGTCCCATAAGTTACTAATTCTTGCCCGTTTGCTCCCCTAATCACATCAGTGTCCGTACTAATTGCCTGGCTAATAGGGGGTTTGATTAGCGATAATACAAGACATAAATCAGATCTTCATCTACCCTCTGTTAGTCTAAGCTGTTTTAAAAAAGGAGTTCGCTATTCATGTATAACAGTCTTCAATGCACTGCCTAATTATCTTAAAGATTTGAAGAACAACGAGAAAAGGTTCAGAAAAGAATTAACCAAATTTCTACATACTCATACCTTCTACACAATTGATGAATTGTTTATGCTTGTGAATTGAATTATTCTACTTAAATGACATGTACAATTTTATATAGCTCAACTAAAATATGTTTTTATAGTGACTTAATCTGTTTACTATGTATTGTATTTTTTGTTTAGCATAACTGATGAATTGTATGTACTGTAAATTGAATAGTATACTGTATAGGTCTACTGATGAATTGTTTAAGCTTATAAATTGAAATAATCTACTTCATATGAATTGTATAGCTTAACGAAAATACTAATTTGATTGTATATGTTTGTATAGTTTGGCTGATGAATTGTATATGTTCTTAAAATGATTACTAGTCTGTGTAGCTCTACTGATGAATTGTATATAGACCTACTGTAAATTGAATGGTAATATGTATAGCTCAACTGATGAATTGTTTATGATTATAAATTGAATTAATCTACTTGATATTAATTGCACAAATTTGTATAGCTTAATGAAAGTATGCTACTTTGTATTGTATATATTTGTATAGATTTGGCCGATGAATTGTATATGCTTTAAATTGAATAGTAATCTATATAGCTCTACTGATAAATTGTTTGTGTTTGTAATTTGAAGTAGTTTGCATGATATATATTATCAATTTCTGTATATCACAACTGGTTGAATTGTTTATGCCTTAAATTTAATTAAATTGTTTTGTATTATAATATAGCTCAACTTATGAATGATCGTTTGCGTTTGTAAATTTAATAATCTGATTGGCTGTGTATTGTATACTTTTAGTAGAGCCATCGATGTTGCTCAGTCGACAGACTCGCTGGGCTGCTGATCCGGAGCTGCGTTCAGGCTTGGGTTGGATCCCCCTTTGGACTTTGGTTTCTTCGGAGGTTTTCCCCAGCCGTGGGACTGAAGCCGGATGGTCTATGGCGAGTCCTTGGCATCAACCCCTTTGATTTGATTAACTGGTTGGGTTTTTCCGAGGTTTCCCCCACCGAAAAGGCAAATGCCGGGTAATATTTTGGCGAATCCTCGGACCTCATCTCATCTCACTACATCTCGCCAAAATGTAAAAAAAATGTAAAAAAATTGTACAAAATTGTAAAAATTGTAGAAAATTACTAAATTGTAAAACTATAAAAATTTGTAAAAATTGTAATTGTAATATTGTAAAATGTTGACATGTTCCACATCTTAAAGCTTCATTGCTCATGTAAGATCTATGGAATAAAATAAATGAATGAATGAATACAGTGGCGCTGGTGTCCACAACAAAATCCCAGTTTTTTCCCTCGACAATAATTTCCATCAGAGGCCCCATTCAAGGCGGAAGGCATTAGTAACACTCTGCGTGACTGTCTATCGAGTCATGCGGCAGGGTTGACTTTCGCTGACCCGGTCCCGTGTGAGGACTGCGCCCCTCAGACCCCTTCCTGCAGTCTGACCATAATACCCACATTTGTAGCACTGTATGGTCGGCCGGGTACTTTCTGCACGCCCTTGGGGTAACCCTCGCCCCCTATTTCCATTCCCTCTAAGATAATTATCTTTTGCCCGGAATCCTGCACCGTGTCCGAAGCCCTTTACGGCGTACGAATCAGAATTATCCCTAGGTCGGAAACCTGCACCGTGTCCGAAGCCTCTCCCGACATTCGGATTGTAATTACGGTTTTTACTCCATGCACTCCCATTACGCAACATTCTACCTTGAGCCTGATGATGAGCCTGTATTGTAAAAACTTGTTTGTCCTTTAAGTCTCTAGGAGCCATAACGTTCTCATCTTTCTCATTATGATGCAACATAGTAGCTAATTTCATTGCCTCATCTAAAGTAGATGGCATTCTGAGTCTGACTTCTTTACCTACGTTTCCCTTTAATCCATGAATAAAAGCTGATACTGCCCTTCTATCGGCTTCATCGCTTAATACGTCTGCAGTATTTCCTGTTGTGTGAACAATTGTTTTCAAACTTAAACGCCTAACTCTGTCGCAGAATTCTTCTGGACTTTCCTATTTCTCTTGCACTGCATTGTGCAAACGCGAATAATGATACTGCATGCTTTTCTTATCTTTGAAACGTTCAATCAATTTTTCCTTAAACGCTTGAAATGTTATTTTCGGGTCTCGCAATACAGAAGTGGTATCAAAATATCCTCGGGCTGTTCCTCTTAATTTCAATATTGCTATTTAGACCAAATCTTCCCCGCTTAAATTTCCCATATGACCAACTCTTTCTATCTGGTCAAAGAAACTTGTTACTGGAAGACCGTATGGGTCTCCTTTCCATGTGTCTATCATTTTTGCAACGCTTAAATCTTTCTGTGCAAGAGACGGTCCTACCGGTCTCGCTAGTAACGAATCGTCTACATTTCTGTCCGTCAACGTGTTTACTTTTTTCTAGGGTCGGTGTTCCTCAACAGGGTTAAGTCCGGTTGTCACTATAGTACAACTTGACTCAATGTTGTTTGAAGATACTGCTCTAAAAGTCAACTATCTAATCCAGATTTCTGCCGGATGCAATCGACTACTGCTTTCTTAGCTGTGTTTATGTGTGAGCCATTCCGGGTGAAGAAGAGTGAATTAATATTACTTTTCTGCACTGAACCCTCTGCCCATAAATACGCGTGAACCTCCTAGTGTGTCGCTACTTCCCCAGTATTGTGGAACGTAATCAGTCCTCTCGATTTCTAAGGTTGGATAGTCAAATTCGATGGGAATAAATCGTCTGACTAGTCTTATGTCAACCTCGAAAATTAATTCTAGTCCTTGTGAATGTTCGTACCTATATGTCTTTCTTGCAGGTACCTTAAAATGTTTGTTTGGTCGTCCCTCAAATGCAATATCTAGTCTTTTGCAGCCCTACAAATTTTAATTTGTGTTCCTGAAGGATATCAGTACTAATAGTAGTATATTTACAAAAAAATCGTTCAACTAATTCCAAGGCGTAATTGCTTGATCCTTCTAATGCTAATGGGTGGGGAAACCCCTATAACAAGTACATGTAAAATAGTGAATTCCTTGTCCCCTTCTAATGAATGTGGATAAAAACAATTAAAACAAGCCATACACAGTTACATAAAAAAAATATAAAACACAAAATTAAATGAGCAAAAATAAACAATACATGTATACACTCAAAGGGAAAAAAAAAAATTAAACACAAAACAAACAAACCAACCCCCAACAAAAATCTAACATCGCTGCCACCAGAATTGTCGTGCCCCAGGGACGGAGGATTTATAGGGGATGAAAGGGAGGACCTAGGGTTCTTGGGTTAGCTTCCTATCAATTCTATTATCGACGCTACGGACCCCAAGGAACAGGATATAGAGTCAGATATTTGGAGAAGGAGGGTAGGGTGGTCAAAGGTTCACTGGTTCAAACAAATAAAACAGTCACTATTAATATAAATATATTATAAACTAAAATCAATTAATTAATCAACAATTAAAAATGTAAAATAAACAAAGTTGCTAAGTTCCTTTATGAACTTCAAGGTTAAAGAAAATATTGAATAAATGAAATAACAGAAATCATCTACCCCTTTCTCATAATGCCAATGCCTTCCTTTTAAAAAAGATAACTTGTATTATCTGGCTGTGTTAAGTTGAACAAACAATTATCCACTTACAGATTGGTAGTAGTGAAGACTTCATGGCCACGACAAAGAACGATGGTTGTGACGAAGACGCTTCCACGGGTAACCGAACCAAAGAGATACCTCGCTTTAAAAGTTAAAGTCCAATAATGCTCCTACACCCAATGAGTGAGAACTTCTAAGTCCTAGTTATATAATGTAGACTTGTAATTTGTAACTACAAAAATATTTACAATAAAGTCTAAGTGTGAAAATCAACACTTAGATGCTATGATGCGATGCGTTGGAGAACTTGAGAGTGTATAGCGCCCTCGCCTACTCTACTCCTGACTTCCTATCTCTTGAACAAAATCTTCTTGCTTGTGCCCCGCTCCAATGGTCTCTAAGCCCTTCAGCCCGTCATTTTATATGATTTTCAAATACTAAAACCCGCCGAACAACGCCCCGGCGTCCCCTCTCTGATTGGGTAGAAAATACAAAGGAAGCGTCTACGTTTATGAGAAAGGGTTTACAATTGGTTAAGTAAAAGTGTTCAAGCCGACACGTGTGACCGTATTTAGAAAATACACGACCAGATGGGTCAAGGTTCACATACCACATTTATCAGGATGATATGGCTTCCTTTAAGGCTTGGCTCATCTTGTGGTCGTGAGAAGGCATCTTCAACAATACCACAAGGGCCGGACAATACACAGGATGGAGCTTCCTCGTTACTCCTTATCTATCTTAGTCATAAACTTATGAATCTCTTTTGAATATAATCTTCCAGAGGAATTTCGATGCACGTGTGTGCCGTGAGAAAGATTAAAGGTTCTGGGTACACGTGTGGATCATGGGAAGGCTGGAGCATCACAATTTCAATTGATTTCTGTCATATCAGCAATAAAAAATAAGCCATCAAAATGATTTCTTTGGTTCCATGGACACCATCTAAACATTATTACAGATAATTTTGCAACAAAACAGAATTATAATATAAATTATATAAATTCAAAAATATCTAAGAAAGTAGAGCTGATAAAGCCTAGCGAAACAGGCAACTCCACTTTAAATATGGCGTCATTTGGGTTAAAAAACACACAAATCCATGACTTAGATTCAGAGATGGACAACTCCACTTTTTAAACTTAAATTGCGACATGAATATTAAATTTAACCACATTTTGTAACTTAAAAAATGCGTCTATGACCCATGAGAATGTTAAAAAAATGTTCGTAAAACTGTGATATTGGTTTCCAAGGATCTAGTTTTTCGCCTCTCCTGTAGAAAAAGTAAAAATGGAATTGTCCAACTTAGATAGGCCTACCAAGCACATTTACTTTCGTAAATTTCCAGTGTGGGAATTCCGTCATAATTTGATAAGATGATCCCTGTACTCTTTACGGGTCGTAGTGACAAAGTTTTTCGTGTTGCAATCACGAATAGTTTTCCACAGTTTCTAGTTTTAATAGGGATTAGTTGCAATTACTTCATGCATTACTATTCAGTCATCATTAATGTTGAAACGTGACTTTCCTGCGCCAGTCTCCTCACGATAAACAAATGTGATTACCGTATCATAGTGGGGGTCACGATTTCTCGTAACGATACTGTGACGCATGCGTTAAACAACGGTAATGTGACTTTACAATTTACCGTAGCTCAACGAAAACTAGTGTGGCAACAACTCTCTAATATAAAGTTTAACTGTAAACGCTTTCTTCTTCGACGTATAATGTCCAAATTTGTTTAAGTGTAGTTTTATGAACGATTGATTTGAACTGTTACGAAATGAACCATTCCGAATTATGGGAGCAGGAAAGATTGAATAGACTTAAAAATAGCGTGACGAAAAATTTAGTAGCTGAAGTGTGACTTAAATAATTCCCAATTCCCACCTTCTATCTCGACCATTTCAGCATCTATATCTACTGTGGCGTCATAGCCCCTTCACGGCCCTTTTGATCCTGGCGCTTGGGCGATATGTAGGGCAATAAAGTCTTGGTTCATAGACCGGTAGGAGATTCGTTTGGTGAAAGTGTTACGTTGTTGAAAGGTGGGTTGCAATTTTTTACATTTAAGAAATATTAAAGATATAAGTGTATATATTATAAGTAAACATTGGCTTTAGTCTTGAATATTCTACATTTATTACGGTATATGTATTACATCACAACCGGTACAGATATTTTAGTCGTTTAACCAGTATCTCCTAAGAAATATTAACTTGAACTGTAATATCAAAACGAGATTTAGATCTGTTTACTACGTGGTCAGTCATTCATTTTCCTATTGCCACTTGCAACGGACTCCTGACGAATATTCACACGTTTATCACTGGGATTGTGGCGCTGGAAATCAGTTTTGAACACTTTTGTCACAGCCGCGACACATTTAAATTTTTATTGTACAATATACATGCAATTATCACTACAATGACACACTAATTCTTGCAGATAACACAGAATCAACTTAGGATACGTAATTATCAGAGTTGCACACTTTCACTTCCCTTCCACTAGATGACTCTGACTTCCAGCAGACGATATGTTATAGATGTAGCAGGGATGCCAATATTGGCAAACGAAATGAAACTAATGTGAGGAATGTTACAACAGGTGTGCTAAACGTGAGGAATGTACGTTAGGTTAGGTTATGTGTGTAAGATTATATGAATGATTACCACAGTTGGCGACACTGCAATCATTCTCCCACTTCTCCTCGAATTACGTCAAAACGACAAAATACAGTCGCCTTCTTCATTTAGCAGGACGATTTTCTTCTATAAGTAAGGTACCTATTTAGGGCTGCTTGGATGGGACCACAGCTCTCCCAGTGATCACATCGAGTTTCTACTACTCCACATTACAAAACTAAGGTATTTTATGTGTTTGTTTTTAATTCTCAATACTGACAATACCAAAAGGAAGATTCATCTACTATATTTATTTTATTGTGATAACTTCTTTCCTAGCGGGCTATTGGCTATTTTGGATCATATTTCACTTGTGGGTGATAGTCGTCAAAACAGTTGTAGACTGGTAATATTTAAGTAGTTTAAACACAGGTAAGTTATATGTCTATAAATTAATTTATTATTGCACGAAAGTCATATTCTTCCTTCAAAATCATTCAACATTTTTTAAAACTAAAACAAGCTCAAAGGCTTATATTAATACGTCATTCTTTTGTGAAATGCATATGTCACTTTCATTCTTCTGTCTTTTAGTATTGCCGCATTAGTAGAATACGCTTATTATTGCTCTATATTTATATAGGTAGTCGGGAAAACTCTAGGCCTATTTACACAGAGCCAGTATCATTTAGATCAGTCCTTTTCTCCGCTAAATGGTGGAACGAGTTCAATAGTAACCCATTTGATGTATAAGTAAGTATTCACTATATTTGTACAATTTCTCAAATCTTTACTTTCATCATTCAACAAACTGTGCATGCCCAACCATATCAAGGGAGTAGAGCTGGTATAAAACGTAAGGAATTTGTAAATGCGTAATATTAACGACTAAATAAGAGTTCTAGATGAAAGTACAGTACCTTAAATGGTAATCACCATCAACTTCCAATTATCTTGAAGATAAATTCTGACACGTGAAAAGATAAAAGTTTATAATAGTTAAAGCATTGCATTGAAAGTATCATCCATGATCACATGTCTAACAGATTAGCCATATCCATGTTAAAATCTGTAACAAGTAGAAGAGAATAAGCACCTGGATCGCCACAGTCTATTGGGAACGTCCACCAGATGGAAATACAGTTGCTCCATGCAATTCAAATGAGAGTTATAACGTGACTTCATATGCAGTAGCTAGATGGCAGCGTAGTAAAATTTATAGAAGTTGTTGCCGTCAAAGCCTATAAGGCTGAGCAGTCTGTTATATGTAATCTGGTGTATCATACATGTGAACACACGCACGCACGCATACACACACACGTGGGTGGACGAGTATCTCCTCTTCGGTACATCGATGACTTAAGTTTGTTATCACAGCTCCCAATATCTTCCATCTATTGGTCGAGAATGCAATTGGATTCTCTCTCTCTCTTTCTCTCTCTCTCTCTCATTCACACACACACAAACAAACATACATACACACACACTCACGATTGTTTGTTGGTTCCATAGAGCAATGGGATCTTATGTTGTGCACTATGAGTTTGCATAATCCATTTCATAACTACTTTTCCACGTATATGCGAATGACTTTTGTTTCTGTATATTGCTGGTATTTGTTCAGAATAAATTCTGAATGTTCAACAAAACGTGTTTCAGTACTCTAAATATGGCTCTCCCAACATCTTATATCCTGCAGATCAATGATATTCTCTTTCAGTTGAGATGGATGTGATAAAGATGGAACCCGACATCAGCCCATTGCCTGTCCAATCAAGTGATACAGAAGAGAAGAAGCCCTTATCAGAGGTAAATTGAAAGTGACAATCAGGTATCTCTTTCCTACGTTCGAAATGCAAGTACTGTAAACTGTAACACAATAACTATACATCTTTCACTTTACAATTAGCAGGCTGGAATAGGCCTGCACTAACAGGACAGGCCAACAGTAGCTTGTGCTGCTCACAAGTTACATTCTTATGTTACACATAATATTTTGAGAGTTGGTCAGATTTGCTGGTTTAGGGCCCTTACACATGAGAACTTCTGGCCCCCAAGCTCGACTGCAAAAGGCAGCTGGTCTGCCAGCAACATGAGCGACTCTTCGACGGCAGAAGCAGTCAACATGAGCAACTCTGCTGTCGACACGGGTGATGCGTGTCATGATACTGCAAGACGTATGTTATTATTCACTCGCATTATAATAATGGATGTCGAGCAGGAACTACTTTTATTACTTCTTCCCCCATCATCGAAAGAGGCTTGCTAAACATATGGAACACATCCGATTCTTATGCAACGAGCGCAGTTTGGCCATTTTCACTGCCTTTTCACGAGTTTCGAGCCCGTGGAGATAATTTTTTAATATCATTCGAAAATCTGTTGGAAAAAGACACAGCTGACCGAGGAAAGTTTTTTCTACATCTTCTGAAACATCTGTGAGAAGGAAACCTAGGAACACACTGCAGTCTGGAAACTAGGAGGAACAGATGAGCACGAGAAATCAGGGAAAGAGAGATGCTGCTGGTCTTGGCAAGGAAATTACAGATAATACACCAAGGCGTGCCATAAAAGTAAAAAAGTAAAACCTACGTGTGAGGAGCCAAAAAGCTTATTCCACTAACTCCTTATTAAGTTTTGGCTCTTGTTACAAAACAAATATGTTACTTTTACCTCTTGCACAAAGTTAGATCAAGACCTGTTAGATAGGAGAACAGTTATTAAATTTGTCTAAATTCAGCCCAATAATGGGGTAATTTCTTTTACACAAATGTAATGAGAAGTGTTATACAAAACAACTATGTCACCTGCTACACTGTATAAATTTTGATGAGAATCTATTATTTAGAAGAGTTGATAATTTTGTCTAAATTCACCGCCTATAATTGGGTAGTTTCTTTTGCAGAAATATGATGGTAGTTCGTGTAAAAAAGAAATATGTTACTTGCAGCTACTGGAAAAAGTTTCATGATAATCTGTTAGATAAGAAAAGAAGTTATTATGTCCAGCTATATTTACATTTTGGACCACTGTGTGTTGCTGACCTTGACATTTGCAGTCAGCCATGTGAAAGCATAAAACGCTGTCACCAGTGGTGGGAAGCGACTGTTTGAGAGTGACAGCAGTTGCTCTGCTGTCGGGTTGAGCACTCATGCGAAAAGCAAACGTTGTTTTCCATTGAAATGCATTGCTGACTGCATTCACACGACAAGCAGTCCATAGCGATGACATTTTGCAGTCGACCTTGGCAGCTAAAAATTGCTCGTGTGTAAAGGCTCTACAACTGTGCTTTAGTAAGCTTCAAACGAAATATTTTCTTATAAATCTTGCTAATTGGTAACCTGTTCTATATTAATGATTATAAATAGAGTCATCTGTTTGGGAAGACAAAAGAAGAATTCTTGAATATGATAACTGTTGTAATTTTATTCTTAAAGGGTAAGAGTTTTGTCCACATTCGATCTGAATGTGGCACTATCGCATAGGCCTACATGAAACAGTTTGTATCATAAAGTTTCTATCTACCGTGCAAGGTGTAACATTTCCTAGCTTCCTTTTCCTATTAATAATACAAGAAATTGGAAAAATCATATCAAAGAAATAACCCACAAAAAACTTAGCTCAGCATGCTTCGCAATTAGGTTGTTACAACAATTTCTAAACAGCAGTATCTTAAAGACAATATATTTTGCCTATTTTCATTCCATTATGTCCTACAGAATAATATTTTGGGAAAATTCTGTAGATAGTACAAATATATTCTTATTACAAAAAAGAGCCATTAGAATAATAGTTGGAGCAAAGGCTAGAGAATCATGTAGATTATTAAAAAAAAAATTAGAGTTTCTAACCTTAACAAATCAATACATATACTCTACAATAAATTTTCTCTTATGTAATAAAGAAAATTTTCCAATTAACTCAGCCATACATAGTATAAATACCTGCAGAAGGAATGATTTTCATACGCCATCATCAAATTTATCATGCTTTCGAAGGGGAGTATGATACATGGCGATAAAAATGTTCAATAGTCTTCCTGAAGACATTAAGAATCATAGCCAAAACCCTGCATTATTTAAGGCAAAACTAAAAAATTACTTAATATCTCACACTTTCTATTCTGTAGATGAATTCTTGACATTTCACAGTACTGTGTAAATATTATAATACTATTAAATGGTAAACAAATTACATTGTATAAAATATTTTGTTATTAAGGTATTAATTCTGTACATATTTCATATTTGCATTTTATATGTATTGTATTTTATTGTTAAACGTAAGAATTGGACATGTTCTTTATTCTATGCTATATAGCAAATGTAAGAATATTATGGAACGAATAAATCTATCTATATCTATCTATCTATCTATCTATCTATCTATCTATCTATCTATCTATCTATCTATCTATCTATCTATCTATCTATCTATCTATCTGTCTGTCTATCTATCTACCTCTCTGTCTGTCTATCTATCTATCTATCTATCTATCTATCTATCTATCTATCTATCTATCTATCTATCTATCTATCTATCTATCTATCTATCTATCTATCTATCTATCTATCTATCTATCTATCTATCTATCTATCTATCTACCTATCTACCTATCTGTCTGTCTGTCTGTCTGTCCATCTGGCTATCTATCTGTCTGTCTGTCTGTCTGTCTGTCCGTCGGTCTGTCCGTCCGTCCGTCCGTCCTTCCATCCATCCGTCCGTCCGTCTGTCTGTCTGTCTGTCTGTCTGTCTGTCTATCCTCCTACCTATCTACCTACTACCTACCTATCTTAGATCCATGCATTATTGTATAATGTAGATAAACTGTATATGATTTAGCGACATGCATTTTAAATAGCATCCAGAGTCATGGGAAACAATGCTGCACAGCTGTTTCAAAGACTCTTATGTTGATGTAAAGAATATCTTTTTGATGTTCTTAAAAGTAATATGTATTTCCAATGTCCTTCACTCTTCTTGAATTCTGAAAATACTCTGGTTGTAATAGATTAGAAGGTTAGAAGGACATAGTCACTCGATTGTTCTGTACCAGTGTGTTTCTTTGGTATGTCGCATCTATTCATTAGAATTCATAAACACATAATCTACCGCTTCTATTGGCAAGGACAGCGAAGAGTTGAAGGCATAGATCAGAGATCTCTGTGCCACGACTTGTCATGAAGTGCACCGCAGCTTCATTGAATGTTGCAATGATGTGCCACAAATTAGTCATATTTCTCGCCTTGTATTTGAGCACTAATAACACTTGATGGAATTTTTTCAGTCTAAATGCAGTATGTAAATTCACTTTTGGGGGAGTGCTGAGTGCCAAGTTGAATATGAAACATTATAATCTCTGTATAGAACACATGTGTAATGTGAATTGCACGCCAATACAGATTCGGCTGTAATTTATTCAATCTCGCAAGTGAAGTATTACTTTTTTTCTGATGTAGCTGCTTTTAAAATCTGCCTTCCATTTTCCTTCAATTTTTGCATAATTTCTACCCTTTGCTGCAAGTAGTGTTGAAGCACTGGCATGCAGACCCAGAATGCAAGTGTAACACTTGTGATCAGCTTCTGTGACATTGTTATATATTACTCACTCAGAATGTCTTTTTGTTCTGCAGGAAGGGAATTTATTGGATCTGCAGGTGGCTAGGATAAAGGAGGAATGCGTGGACGGCAGCTACGATTACACATCAGAGATGAAATTTGAAGAAATTACATTGCCCAATAATTTCCCCGTGGTGAAGTGTGAAGCGGAGGTGAGTGGAGCTCATTGGTGTGCTGGCTCTTCTTCCCAGTGTTTAACTTGTATTCCGTTGGTCACAGAAGCTTTCTGAGCACATCTGTGTTGACAGCGAATTTTTATATTTATTACTTATTTCCTTGTTGCAAAATAGTCTTAATTTAATGTGTGATATGGCTGTTTGGTTATGAAGAAAATTCTCTCAATTATAATGCAGTTATTTTGGCGGGGTTTCAGATCTTGGTAAGTAGCCTTAAGCGCCTAATATTACCATCTTGAATATCTCCTAATGATCGATAATCTGTATGCTTCCCCACAAAATTAAAGGCTAGATTTAGACTCACACATTTAACATACGCGATGTTTGTGAAAAGTATAGGAAGGTGTGTTTTCACCACAATAATTATTTACGATAAAAGTTTTAAAAGTGTCATTTTATTTCGTGAGTAGAAATTCCTGTGAAACAAGGCTGTAGGTCGAGTGTAGCAACCCACGAATATACTTAAACTTCCCCAGATGGATTGACTCACAACTAAATAGTTCACATCTCGATTGATAAACGGAGACATACTAGTATAGTAGACATTCGAACTTTCAGAGGGACAGACTGTAATTCTGACAATTATTTGGTAATTGGAGAATTAAGAGAAAGAGTATCAGTAGCCAAGCGAGTAGAGCAACAAGTTAATATAGTAGATTCAATATTCTGGAATTAAAGGTCTAGGAAACTAAGCAACATTATCAGGTCGAAATTTCAAATAGGTTTGCCGCTTTTGGAAGTCCTGAAGAAGTTGAGGAAGAATTAGATGTTAATAGCATGTAGGAAAATATCAGAGATAGTATCAAAACTGCAGCTGAGCAGAGCATAGGTTATTATGAAAGTGAGAAAAAGAAACTGGTTTGATGAAGATTGTTGCATTGTAATAGAAAGAAGTTAACAGGCAAAATTGGAATTTTTACAGGATCCAGTTGAGAATAGAGATAATTATTTCAATGAAAGACGGAGAGGAAATCGTATACTTAGGAATAAACAGAGAGGTTACTTGAAGGAAAAACTAAATGAGGTAGAAACGAATAGTAGGAATAAAAACATTCGAGATTTATATAAGGTATAAAGGAATTTAAGAACGTATATCAGGCAAGGGTAAACGTGATCAAGGATGAGAATAGTGATTTGCTTGCAGTCTCTCATTCAATCCTAAGAAGTAGGAATGACTACTTTGGGCAACAACTAAATGAACATAGGCTAAGTAGAAATGATGAGGACGAAATTCAAATACAAACTGTTTAGCCATTTATACCTGAACTCAAACTTTCTGAGGTCGAAATTGCGATAGAAAATCTGAAAAAGTATAAGTGCCCAGGTATCAATCAAATTCCAGCAGAATTAATACAAGGGGGTGGAAACGCATTATCTAGCGAAATTTATAAGCCTGTACTTGCTATTTGGAAAAAGGAAAGTATACTATAACAATTGAAGGAGTCCATAATTGTAGGCTGCCTTTTTTTAAGAAGGGGGACTAGACCAACAGTAGTAACTTCTGAGGAATATCACTTTCGTTGACGTCGTATAAAATTTTGTCCAATATTCTTTTGAGAAGATTAACTCCATATGTAGATGAAATTATTGGGGATCATCAGTACGGTTTTAGGTGTAATAGATCAGCTATTGATCAGAATTTTTGTATTCGACAGATATTGGAGGAAAAAATGGGAATATATGGGTATAGTACATCAGTTATTCATAGATTTCAAAAAGGCACATGACTCGGTTAAGAGAGAAGTTTTATATAATATTCTTATTTGATTAATTAAAATGTGTCTTGGTGAAATTTACTGCAGAGTCTGTATAGGCCAGTTTATATCCTATGCTTTTCCAATTGACAGCAGGATAAAGCAAGGAGATGCACTAGCACCCTTACTTTTTAATTTCGCTCTAGAATATTCTATTAGGAAAGTTCAGGATAACAGACAGGGTTTGGAATTGAATGGGTTGCATCAGCTTCTTGTCTATGCGGATGACGTGAATATGTTAGGAGAAAATCCAGAAACGATTAGGGAAAACATGGAAATTTTACTTGAAGCAAGTAAGACTATAGGTTTGGAAGTGCACCCCGAAAAGATGATGTATATGATTATGTCTTGTGACCAGAATGTTGTACGAAATAGAAATATAAAAATTGGAGATGTATTCTTCGAAGAGGTGGAAAAATTCAAATATCTTGGAGGAACAGTAACAAATATAAATGACACTCGGCAGGAAATTAAACGCTGAATAAATATGGAAAATGCCTGTTATTATCTGGTTGGGAAGCTTTTGGCATCTAGTCTGCTGTCAAAAAATCTGAAAGTTAGAATTTATAAAACAGTTATATTACCAGTAGACTTTACCATGGGCAGCATTGAAATGACGTCTTATATTATAATTCCGTATATAACAGAATTGAACGGAACGTAATAGTCAGTCAGCTTTGTTATCCCCTTGAACAACAAATAGCCATATTCCTATTCCTCACTGAAGCTATATCCTCACTTCCAAATATTCAGTAAACTGCTCGCCACTGAATGTTTACGTTCTGCAGGTAACGACTGACTAAATGGAATATAAGACCATGACAGGAGGTGGAGAAAGCAGGAATGGTAATGTTTGCACTCTACGGAGCGCATATTTGGCATTCCTTCCCTGTACAATACTCTGTTTGATAATTTTTTTAGACTCCTGCTAATGTGGTGGTTCCTTGCTGAAGGATAACATGTACACATCGAGCCTTACTGTGTAGCATTTCATAGAGGAATGTCATGGAGATGGTATTTGAAAATGCTGAATAGCTGATATGGTCCCAGTGTGTGGTGAATATAGGAAAAATACACTGGGCTGTATTAATTTGGAAGCTAAAAATTATCCTGAGAGACATCAACCATCTCAGCAAACCTTTGCGAATTTCTTCCATCAGAAGGGATACCGAATATACTGTGAATTTATTTCAACTCAACAATAGGATTTTATTGTTCCAACAATAATTCCTTTCTACAATTCACCTTAAACGCTCTCGTCAACAATAGGATTTTCACTCAACACAGTATTCGTTATAGCACTCCACTGACGGCAATGACAATTTACTTGGACTATTACGAACAACAATGAACTGTTAATCTTAACTAATATTTACAAAGCACTATTTACAAATCAGAACTGTCAGTTCTCAGTTCACAGTTCTTCTAGCTCAGCACTCGAGTTCACAGTATCTCGAACCACAGACCTTCAGAGACAGTTCACTGTACTCGAACTCAGGTCCCTCCAACTGCGGTCCACTGCACTCGAACTCAGGTCCCTCCAACTGCGGTCCACTGCACTCGAACTCAGGCCTTCGGATGCTGACACAGTTGCGGACGCACACTCGAGTCGAACTCCGGTACACAAGACTGGCTTGCTTGCTCTGGCTTACTTACTGAATGGCTGAATAAATTGAAACTGCCCATTAATCACACACTCACTGTCCGAGTTCCCTCGCGCTTCTTCTTTTATAACCTCAGCGACGTAGCCTGGAAAGTTCGAATTCCCGATTTTTCCACTTCGACGGACTTCTCGAAGAGTCGGGAGGGTCCGTCCCCCCTTCACTCCGCACGTAGCAGTTGCGCGCGCACACTCCCTCGCCGCGTAGGCCCTTTCCCCTCTCTTCTCTCCGCCGCGCGCCATCCCTCAGTGCTCCGTGGAGCCTGCGCGATCTTCTCTCTTGCGGGACGCTGGTCGTGAGTTCGAATCTCACGTCGCTGTCACAATACTGTATAATATTTTACAACTATTTTTGAAATTAAACAGTGACTGATATAGAGGGTGAAGTGAATGTTCTAATTGCAAATCCATTCACTATTTTTCGCGTGATCTCTACAGGAAGTGGCATTAGAAAGGTGTTCCACACATTCCTCTCGTTACAACTTCCTTGTGTGTCATGGACACTATTTTGTTCTGGTACGTCGGCCTGGGTAGCATAATCGGTATAGCACTGGCCTTCTGTGCTCGAGATTGTGAGTTCGATCCCGGCCCAGGTCGATGGAATTTAAGTGTGCTTAAATGCGACATGTTCATGGCAGTAGATATACTGGCAAGTAAAAGAACTCCTGTGGAACAAAATTCTGGCACACTGGTGATGCTGATATAACCTCGGCAGTTGCAAACGTCGTTAAATAAACCATAATTTGAAAAAAATTATTCTGGGGGCATTAAGATAAAATATGTTGTATGTACCTCTTTACTGGATGACTTAACATGCTGGCCTTCCTTGACTAATATGATATACTTATCTACTTTGGTTCATTGTCCCATTGTTCCTCTTACTCTTGTACTTGGACCTTTTTCTGTCACTTCTTGTCATTTTCTGCTCGGGTTTTATTCTGTCACTTTTATCACCCTGACCTGTCTGACCTCACTTTTTCTCACTCTTTTTGAATGCTACTTCGAAGACAGTTTGAATATCGCTCACATTCACTTTAGTTAATTTTCCTACTTTTGCCAACCCTCTTTCTCCTCTCTTTTACTTTCACTCATGGCCTCTTCCTTCTCACTTTCGTTCGTATTAATTCTTGTCCCTGTGTCCACATTCCTTACATTCTGATTTTTGTCATCTTCGTGTTTTCTTCTTTCTCCTCTCATCTCGGTGTCTACGTTCCACATGCTTAATATTTCTTCTAATTCTTCACTTTGCAATCCATTCCATCCCTTACGTTCTGATTTTAGCAGTTGCTCGTTCTCACAATATCTTCTAATGTATTTAGTTTATTGATCTTGTATACGTTCCTGGCCCTGGTCACATTCTGTTACTTCATTAATCTTGCGTCATCACTCTTTGCTACCAAACTTCTGTCCTGCTCTCACTCTTGCTTTGTGTCCATCATCTGTCTTGTTCCTGTAGACTGTCTTTGCCCTTCACTCTTTCCTGCATTGCCGCTGTTGTGCTTTGATGTCTCTTGGATTTCTTTATTTTTCTTTTACACATTTGTTTTCCCTAAGTTATTCTTCTTTTCACCTTGATCTTTGTTCTCTGCTGTTCTCTTTCTGCTTTTTTCTGCATCGTGTTCGTGTCTTCTTGGAAGTTGTTGGCCTCTTTTTCCACTTCAGTCCAAAAATCATACAGAAATCTACATCATAGACTTCCCTAATACTAATCCTAATTCAGTTTATCCTCGTATAGGGGAAAGGAACTGGCCACCGTACCCCATTATCTCCTGGCCTAGTTGTTTCATAAGTGGTGCCATGTTAGTATCGCCTGTGAGGTTCAGACCTGTCTTTGGACAGTTGACTAAACAACAACAACAGCAGCTTTACAAAATTCCCTTTATTCCTTGCTGCTTTCATAAATGGGAGTAGTAGCTTCCTTCTGTTTCTGATTTCATACGACATGTCCCTTTCTGCTCTCAAGTTTTTCCTTCCAATTTTCTTAAATTATTCAGGATTACTTAGCAATTCTCATATTCATAAATGTCACTAATATTGCCTATTGAAGTCTCTCTCTAGCCCAAGCAGTTCCCAAAGTGTGCTCCGCAGAGCCCTTGGGACTCCGCAATTGAGTCTCAGGAGCTCTGACCGCGGCAGTTATGAAAATGACAAAAATTTCTGCTTTCATCTAGTCTCTAGTGCGAAAAACGTAAACTACTTCCATCAAGCGAAAAGTACTTTCTCAGAAAGTAGTTTGATATCTTCTTGCTAGATAAAAGCAGCAATAATAGATCTACTAGAGTCATCAGCCATCAACCAGTGCTCAGTCAAAGGGGGATAATAACAGCCTTGCTTTCGAAGAAGATAGTGCAAATTCTTTGGGATTGAGTTCAGAATATGCTGCACATGATCCTGCTTCAGAGTTTACGATGCCTAGTGTAGAGTTACCGAAAAGAAGCAAAGAACTAAAATATTGTGATTCATATTTGGATATGGATTCACTGAGTTTGCTGATGGACGTCCACAGTGAAATGTAACAAAGTTTTGCCGAATAGTTCAATGTTACCTGCCAAGCTTAGACAGCAATTCGAAACTCATCCTGACTTCACAAATAAAACTGTGGCGCGAAATTCGAAAACAGTGCCACAATACATTGATGTAGCCTGATGTTAGACACAGTTTTAAACATCTTTTACCAAGGATGGATCGTGACGAAATAAGTATGAATGGCAGAGGAGCGCTGTATTTATTGGAGTCTTATATGATTCATCTTTGGCAATATTATAAAAAATAAATTAAATCACCCATATATAATCGGGATAAGTAGGTGAAATATTGAATAATGGCAATGCCAACATGAATTGTCAGTATTACCAGTATTGTTTAAGGCCACAATAATATATATCTACTGTAATATTTAAAATAATCTATACTTTTGTAGTCCACACCTGTGGAGTAACGGTCAGAGCTTCTGGCTGCGAAACCAGGTGGCCCGGGTTCGAATCCCAGTTGGGGCAAGTTACCTGGTTGAGGTTTTTTCCGGGGTTTTCCCTCAACCCTTTACGAGCAAATGCTGGGTAACTTTCGATGCTGGACCCCGGACTCATTTCACCGGCATTATCACCTTCATATCATTCAGACGCTAAATAACCTAGATGTTGATATAGCGTCGTAAAATAACCCAATAAAAAAATCTATACTTTTGTCCTTTCAAGCAAAGGAAGGGAGGTATATGGTGCTTAGAAAATGTTTAGTGGTGAAATATGAGATCATCAAAATTCTGGAAACACTGATTTAAAACATAAGAAGAATAAATTTTTATCATCATAATCTATTAATTGTATAGCTGATGACCACCAGGTTAGAGGTCATTACAGACTTCTTAATCCAGGAGTAGTAGTAGTAGTAGTAGTAGTAGTAGGCCCAGTTGTAGTGATATAATAGAAGCCTAGTAGTAGTAATAGTAGGCCTAGGAATAGTGGTAACAATAGGCTTAGTAGGTAGTAGTAATAATAGGAGGTCTAGTATTGGTGCCATTAATAGTGGTGATGGTGGTAGTGATGGTAATAGTAGGCCTAGTAGTAGTGGTGGCAAGGCAAGTTGTGGTAGTTGTGGTGGTAATAAATTGGTTGCCATCGACTATACTTTCAACAATAAACCAGAAGTACATACTGTACCAAACGGGAACATATATGATGAAAGAGTAATGGAACAGAGAAAAATTCTCTCCAGCACCAGGATTTGAACCCCGGTTTTCAGCTCTACGTGCTGATGCTTTATCCACTAAGCCACACCGGATACCACCCCGGCGTCGGACAGATTCGTCACAGTTAAGTTCCAACTCTTGGGTTCCCTCTAGTGGCCGCCCTCTGCACTACGTCATAGATGTCTATGAACGTAGGACCAAAGTCCACATGTGTGCTGAGGTGCACTCGTTATGAGTGACTAGTTGGCCGGGATCCGACGGAACATATATGATTTCATTTATTCTGAAACAAAACAGTTTTATACAGATGCTTCTGAGGATTTTCTTGTGCACTTTGCTATTATAATCCAGTGTAATAAGATGGCACCTAACCCTTACATACATTGCTGAAATCAACCGAATAAACCTGATTAATGTGTTTCTGGAAAAACTTTATCCAAGAAATGTTCCGACATTCTGTAAACACATTCAAAGGAGATTCTGCATTTAGAACATTCTTCCAAATATTAAGAGATGCATGCTTTCCTGGGCATCCTACAATAGTAGGCTAATTAAGAACAATTATTTTCGGCACAGTATTTCACTATTTTCTTATTATTTCCTTTGAAGTGTACTTATATTTATTCATACTCCTCAAATAACCATGAACTGCTCGCAATCCCGGCAAAGCATCAACTCCCTTTAATGGCGGCCGAAGAGTAGTTCAAATTTGTACGCTACACTAGCGCCATTGGTGTGTCTAGTTATATATTACAAACTCTTTGAACTCATATTACTTAAAATTTAGTATTTAGAGCAACACACGTTCTTCTAGAACAAATTTAATTGCATGCAGAATCTGCAGGCTGTTTTTACACATTCTCATATCGTAATTGTAACACAAGTGGTCATATGAAACATTTTCCTGTTCATAATTTTTATTGGCAGAAATCATAGGGATAAATTGAAGTTCATTGTTTGCTATCAGTATTTCACAAAAATATGCGCATGTTAGCTTGGAGGATATAAAATATTTTAGAGCAAATCTACAAAAAATTCCTACTAAATGTGATATATAGAATGTTTAATAGAAAGGATGATTTAATTTTAAATGTTTGGGCCCACAATAGAATCTTCGGACATTTGGAGTTTTGTTAGATTTCCCGAAGTTAATGACTGAGTTAAGACATATTTGCTTACATTTTATTCTTGCAATGGTTGTTCAACTCTTAGTGTATTGGAAACGGAAGAACCTTCGAAATAAGAACTCCAAGGATTGCCTTTTGCTACTCAGTTTTCTATTTGGAGTAAGTAGGATTTAAATGCAGGTCTGTGTCATGAAAAATCGATGCACTTTACATGTAAACTTGCGCCATCTTTCTGTTCTTTTAGGAAGAGTTGTGTGATTTGGACACTGTAAAGGTCGAGTTGGACCTGGAAGTTTCGGCAGAAGACAATGAGATTTTGCCTGATAGGTGAGTGTTGTGTGAAAGTCTTCACATGGTAATTTCTTTCATTGCTTCATTAAAATTGTCACATATGACGTTAATTGGCAATCTCTTACGGCATAGAATGGCTTGTGAATATAATAACAACTAGCCATACCCATGTGCTTCACTGCACTTCTTAGAAATAAATGTTATTAATTTAAATATAAATACCTACAGTTATGTAATTACTTAGTCAATAACAGCTTTTATATGTTGTAAATCGTTTGCTCCTGAATCACTGAAATTTGAATTTAAAGCTATGAATTTAACTGTTATTATCAAGCAGTACTCCCTGGAGTTGTTCAGTTAATTTTACTTTCAAGATTGATACTATATTAGACCTAATAGACAATTGGTCTGGGTTTGAAATAAAATATACTTTTAAGAACTGAGGGCCCTTGCTCTCAGCTGGAAGAAGATTTCCAATTAAATGATAAGCCTATGCTTGAGCTTTAAATGATGACATAGAATTGACTTTATGTATTTCTTTTACACCAAACGATGGCACTTATACTGTCTTATATTATTTAAGAAGTGAGTTGATAATGGGTGTACTCCAATAAGTAGTTTTTAATTCGTTGTATGAGCTCTTGAATCACAGGAGGAACAATTTTTAGAACAGCAGAACATATCCTTTTGGCTCATTACCCCATTTTTTGTATTGTATTTATTGCATAGTTTATTCTTGTTATCAATTATAACACAATTCAAATGAGTATAGTCATTATTTGAACCATAAAATAATGGAATGCTAAGCTAACGTACTATTGCAGCATACACTCTCGTTCGTTAATTCTCTGAGAATGTTCAGCACTGTTTCCTCTTTGTCGAGCCTGTTACGTTCAAACTCTATTATTGCAAGTCGATGCTAGTTTCTCTTGGTCGAGTCTGCTGAAATGATAGCGTTGTTAGTTAGTTTATAAACGAATCTCCTGTTCTTTCTCACCGTTATTAAATCTCCGAATTTGTTTTACGTTGAGTCATAAGTGTTTCGGTATGACTGAGTCTTTTGTTTCGTCATTTTGAAGTACGTGCTATATAAAAACAATAGGGATATCTACCTAATGTTAACTTACAGAACATTTTTCAGAGCATAACTTAGTTGCAGTACACACTACAGCAACGATTATTCCTTGTCAAAAGCTACTGCATAACGAACTGGGTCATAGCGACCCAAAGGGCATACAGATGGAAGTTGGTGTTCCAATCGTACAGATAGGAACACAATACTGGCGTTGGTACGCAATTTGGAATCAGTTGGACATCTTGTGGGTGAAACCGGCCAGCATTGTTCGTCTGTACTTCCGGCGATTGCTGTGGAAGTTCGGGAGCGACTGCAGCGTCACCCCATAAGTCATTCAAATGTCTGTCGCAGGAGACCGGGTACTCGTACTCGATGTGTCAGAGAACTGCAAAGAAGGTTAGCTTAAAGCCGTATAGGTTGACGTCAGTATGAGCCAGGTAAGACTAAAAGAGTGGAATATTGTCGTTGGTCCCAGATGATACTGTCCATTTCATGGTTCACGGATGAGGCATGGTTTCACTTACGCGGACACACGCATTTGGACCGCACAACATCTACATGGTATTCATGAAATGCCATTGTGCCCATTATCAGTAGGGGGAATAGCGGATCCAATTATTTTATCAACGCATCAGTGAACACCTCACTGTACCTACGCATTTAATGGAATTCATTGAGCTACTGGATGATATTGATCTGCATCAAGGATACTTTCAACAGCACGGTGCCACTTATCATACGTCAAATGAGTCCATGGCGCTGATCCAAAGTTTGTTTGACGACAGCATCATCTCCAGGAACTTGTGGCCACCAGTATCACCGGACTTGACCTTACCAGACTTTTTCCTATGGAGTTAAGTGGAGGTAAGATTCTACGCTACACTCCCTCGGACTCTGAACGATCTGAAGGAGAACATCAACTCTAAATCAACGACATTGACAACACAATGCTCTAGTGAACGGCCAGAAACATGGAACGACGTGTTCAGCTGTGCCTTGAGGCGGATGGAGGGCATTTTCAGCACTCCCAGATATTCTGTACATTTAAGACGCAATACAACATTACTAGCATCTTTCTTGTTAAAATAAACACGTAATTAAAGTCATGAATTTTATATAAATCACTTTTCATACTCTGTCTAGTCTTACAGATCGATAGTAAGTGTTATAAGTGATATATCTACATACTCGCATAATATTCACAGAGCTGAAAATTGAACGAATTTTACAAAATATTCATAGTTATAGAACTCAATAGAAATATCATGTGGATAGAGTGAACAGCCTTAAGTTTCCCAAATGAATCTTATTATATGATAAAGAGTCCACACCTGTGGAGTAACGGTCAGCGCGTCTGGCCGCGAAACCAGGTGGCCCGGGTTCGAATCCCGGTCGGGGCAAGTTACCTGGTTGAGGTTTTTTCCGGGATTTTCCCTCAACCCAATACGAGCAAATGCTGGGTAACTTTCGGTGCTGGACCCCGAACTCATTTCACCAGGATTATCACCTTCGTATCATTCAGACGCTAAATAACCTAGATGTTGATACAGCGTCGTAAAATAGCCCAATTTATGACCAAGAGCTCATCGACTTCCTGGAAGGCCTAAAAGGAGATGGCTAGAGAGACCATAATGGTACAGTGAGACCCAATACTTGCATGTCGATGATGATTATTTCCGATAATTTTGTGACTAAAATGGCTATTCCTAGTCCGCATAATGTATAGGGAACAGTATTCTGTCCAGCTAGAATCTTACTAATGTTTTTCTTCAACAGTGCATACTGGTAATGTAATGTCAGTCATGTTACATCTACTAGTAACATAGTTGTGCAAAATTAAAATCTCCTGTTTGTAAAACGATTCTGATCCCGTAACCTGCTATAGAGGTTACTGTTGCAGTGTGTTTCCTTGTACAGGTGGGCCAGAAGCCACGATCGGTTATTGGTTATATTGAAATAAAACATTGTCGCAAGCGAAACTAATTAAAAACTATTCCTAGACTGAAGGGATATTTTCTCCTTCAGATACTGTTCATGACAAGAGTTTGTCACTTTGCCGATAGCGTGAGTGCATATTTATATTTGGTTAAAGGCAGATTTTTTCCCGCGCGCGTTTATTAATTGAGTGTTGTCGATGTGAAATGTTGTATGCAATGCGGATACAACGATAAGCTTATATACGATTGCGGAACGTCTCATTATTAGTGTGGGTTCGTGATAAACAACGAACTGGTGAAACATACGAAGAAATCAGACAAAACTTTTTTCATCACTTTAATAAATTAGCTCCAAGTGAAGCAAATCTCTGGAAACTGGAAAAGAAGATTTTCTCAATAGCCTCTGTATTGGACGCAAAAGCAGTGGAAGCCCTAAAATATGTCAACAAGATGTCAGGGACTGTCTGAATGCATCATTAGAAATCAACAAAGAAGCGATCGGCGGAAATGCAGATCCCAAGAACCTGATTGCGCCATAGGGTGAAAAATGCAGGTTATCTTGCATATAAGCCCACTGTCTTAAACGAATTAAGGGACAGGGATATGACGCTTCCTGCTTTTCCCACTTAGTGGTTCGGTGTAGAGCCTTGATGACTGACTGATGCGCGGTTTATCTTGTGTAGTGTTTATATGTGGGCCTAACATAACCCTCATTTCCATGAAGAACTCCCCTCATGCCATTATGTAGACCGGAGTTACCAGTGAGGTTATCATCGGACCTTATTTCTTCGAAACATCTGTGACTGGCGAAATGTTGCCTCAACGGCTGATTTCGGAACTTGACAGATTTGGTCTTAACACTGCCGTTCATCCACAGGATGGAACCCAGGGCATTTCTGCGCACCAGTTCGGAAATGGTTGAGCACAAGCTTTTCTTCGTGGGTTGGACGAGCTCTCATTTGGCCTCGAAGAAGCCCCTATCTCACGACGTGCGGCAGAGGACGGACACTGGAAAGTTTTCTTTTCTCAATCGTACAATCAGGGACTGGAATGCTTTACCTGCAGACTTACTAAAGGCTTTACCAACAACCAAAAACGTATTTAAAAATAGGCTTAAGGACCTTACTAATAGACGGTAATTATACACAGTATTTAAAGGGTGTAAATGATATGTTGTTATTGAAGTGTTGTATCAGTGAAGAATTATGTTGTGTCAGTGAAGTGTGTTGTATCAGTGAAGAAGTATGTCGTGTCAGTGAAGTGTGTTGTGTAAGTGAAACGTGTTCCTGTGAGTGAAGCTTTATAGTTTATAGTGGCAGTGCATAGTATTTGAACAGTGAAATGTTTTTGAAGTGTTAGTGAAATCAGGATAGAATCAGTGAAATGTGTCGTAGTTCCATTTCAGTGAGTGAGTTGACAGCGAAATGAGTGTAATTTGAAAGGTACTTGTGCAGATATGAACATATCATACTCGTGGGTTTTAGTTCGATCTTAGTTTTAAGATACAAATTAGATTTATTTCAAATGTTATTTTAAGTGATCGTTTCATTTAATTGAGTATATTCCCTGTTGTTGTTGTTATTATTATTATTATTATTATTATTATTATTATTATTATTATTATTATTATTAGTATTAGTATTATCATTAATTGTATTTTTAATTAATAAGTTTATTATTGTCATTATTGAGTGTAATTAGTTACCACTGCCACCGGGTATATACCCACTGCAGTGTGAATAAATACATACATACATACATACATACAGTCGACCTGGTTGGCACGTTGGTATAGCGCTGGCCTTCTATGCCCAAGGTTGCGGGTTCGATCCCGGGCCAGGTCGATGGCATTTAAGTGTGCTTAAATGCGACAGGCTCATGTCAGTAGATTTACTGGCATGTAAAAGAACTCCTGCGGGACAAAATTCCGGCACATCCGGCGACGCTGATATAACCTCTGCAGTTGCGAGCGTCGTTAAATAAAACATAACATTTTTACATACATACATACAACTGGCTTTGGTCCTACTTAAAAGAACATCTTGGAAAGATTCGGATGAAATCTGTTGAACAATTGAACAGAGAGATTCTTGAAATCTTCAGTAGGGTCACTCCCGAAATGCTCACGGGTGTAAGAGGACACACATGGCGACGCATCCAACTGTGCATGGAAAATATTGGCGGCATACAGAAATGTTAAGCGTTTGACAATGACACCAATAGGCCCACGTAAGTTGTTTTTTTTTTTTTCCATATTTCTATCCATTAATGGCGAGTTCAATAAATAGCGTTTTTAAGTAGCTTGTGGCATTTTAGTATATTATTATTTCATAAACTAACATACAACAAGCCACCAGTGTAGCTCAGTCGGCTAAGGCTTTTGCCTGCCGATCGAGAGTTGCACTCTGGCGCGGGTTACATTCCCGCTTGGGCTGATTACCTGATTGGGTTTTTTCCGAGGTTTTTCCCAACCGTAACACAAATGTCAGGTAATCTATGGCAAATACTCGGCCCCATCTGGTTATCACCAATTTCATCGACGCAAATAACATAGTTCATACAGCGTCCTTAATAACCAAGTAAAAAAAAACATACAACATACCCGATCGTGACTATTGGCCCACACTGTACAATTTTAGTTTGTGTAAATCCTAAATTGTTGTGACTTTTATATACTGATTATATATTTTATGTTAGTTTTGCAGACATACATGGCAGCAGTGAAATATCAGAATATGCGAGCTTTGCATCCGAAGACCATATCAGTAGTTGTGAGGCTGCAAACTATTCTGCTTCCTCGGAGAAAATCCTGAGGCTTCATGCAGAGGAAAAGCGATTTAAATGCGATGTCTGCGAAAAGAGTTTCTCTTATTTCACAAGTTTGAGAAGTCATATCTTGAAACATACAGCCGAAAAGCCTTTCAAATGCGATAGGTGTGGTGAGTGTTTTGTTGAACAGAGACATTTAAAATACCATGCAGTTCTGCATACGGAGGAGAAGAAACTCAAATGTGATGTTTGCGGAAAATGCTACATTAAACCTGGAGATCTAGAACGTCATACACTATTGCACACAGGAGAGAAATCCTTCCAATGCAATGTCTGTGGGAAGCGTTTTTTAAAAAATGGAAATCTAAAACGTCATTCCCTGCTGCACACGGGCGACAAACCATTCAAATGCGATGTCTGTGAGAGATGTTTCAGGGATTCTGGTAACCTAAATTTGCATAAACGTAAGCATACCGGCGAAAAACCATTCAAATGCAATGTCTGTGGAAAGGTTTTCTTTCAAAATAGAGATCTAAATCGCCATACACGATTGCACACTGGCGACAAACCATTCCAATGCAATGTCTGTGGAAAGCGGTTTTTTAAAAATGGAAATCTAAAACGTCATTTCCTTCTGCACACGGGCGACAAACCATTCAAATGCGATGTCTGTGAGAGAGGTTTCAGGGATTCTGGTAACCTAAAATTGCATAAACTTACGCATAGCGGCGAAAAACCATTCAAATGCAATGTCTGTGGAAAGGATTTCCTTCAAAATGGAGATCTCAATCGACATACACGATTGCACACGGGCGACAAACCATTCCAATGCAATGTCTGTGGAAAGCGTTTTTTAAAAAATGGTAATCTAAAACGTCATTCCCTTCTGCACACGGGCGACAAACCATTCCAGTGCGATATCTGTGGGAAATTTTTATCTGATTCTGGTTATCTAAAATTGCATAAACGTACGCATACCGGCGAAAAACCATTCAAATGCAATGTCTGTGGAAAGGATTTCTTTCAAAATGGAGATCTAAAACGTCATACACGATTGCACACGGGCGACAAACCATTCAAATGCGATGTCTGCGGAAAATGTTTTTCGGATTCTAGTAATCTCAAATACCATAAACATATGCATACCGGCGAGAAACCATTCAAATGTAATGACTGTGCAAAATGTTTCTCGCGGTCGAGTTCCTTAATAATTCATCAACGCTGTCACACAGGCGAGAAACAATGAAATGTAATGTCTGTGGAATGTGTTTCTCGCATTTGGGTTCCCTAACAAGACATCACCACCGAGAAACAACTCGAATGAGATATTTGTGGAAAACGTTTCTTTCATTCCAGTAATCGAAGAAGCCATGAACAGCAGCTTACGGAAGAGACGTCATTAAAATGCAATATTGGCTGCGTTGTTTAAGCAGTCATACATACCGATATAAGGGGAGAGAATATTCAAATGGGATCAATGTGCATAGTTTTTCTCGTAGTCGTGTCATTCAAGGAGGCATAATGCTTTGATGTCTCTGGAAAGTTGGTATAAAGATGCATGTACATGGTTCAATTTTCCATGTGTTTATGCATGCAGATTGGGGAAAATATTGAAATAATCAAGTTGAAAACGTTCAATTAAGCTGCATACAGATTTTGTGTCCACACGATGCGCCGTGTTCAACGCCATCTTCACTTCGTGTATATATATAAATAAATATAATGGGCCTGGTTGGTGCAGTTCATATAACGCTGGCCTTCTATGATCTGGGTTGCATGTTCTATCCTCAACCAGGTCGATGGCATTTAAATGTGCTTAAATGCGACAAGATCATGTTAGTACATTTACTGGGATGGAAAAGAACTCCTGCGGGATGAAATTCTGGCACATCAGCGACGCTGCTATAACCTCGGGAGTTGCGAGAATCGTTAAATAAAACAATATTTAACATTTATTAAATATTAAATATCAATCCCATACTTAGCCCTACTTGATTCGCAAAATTGTCGTTAAACGCGCCATAGGCGCTCTTTTTGCGTTAATTTTCAATAAAGTTAATCGTATTTGACACCATTTTCAACTTAAAATGTCCACCATAACCAAACAATAGAATTTTCAGTTTATTCATGGCCACCTAAAACAATCAGCTGCTCCCTGCGTGCCACTGTTGAAGCTTTCAATTGCCGCATGCGCTCTCATTTTCTGTCGAAATAAGGATGCACAATTGAATAAATTTCGTTCACTCTTGCTTAAAGTTGATAGAAAAGTTTAACTGTGTAGATGCACATTTACAGTCCCGTCAACTAAAGTTCAATTGTTGAAAACATGCAGACGACGAAACAACCAAATGTGTTTTATTTTCCAATTGAGTTAATTAAATATTCAAGAATGCTAGTCTACTGGTGACAAACCATTTGAATGCGTCGTGTGTGGAAATGAGATCTTGAGCAGTGTTTCTGTTATATGGCATATCTTAGGCCCGATTGTATAAACCATTTAATCTTAGATCAGAGGTTAAATTGATCCTTGTTTCAGCTGAACTTGGAATTTTGTGTTGTATAAAGTCTAATCTGAGATTAATTTGTCTCAAACTAAAGTCAACTTACACTGAAAAAATTTCTCCGATTAAGTTAGATGATCCAAGTCCAGTTATTTCTTTTCTGTTTGAAATATACGAGTGACAGATTGTGCAAATAAAATATCCATTATTATTAATATTAATAGATATGTTAGGTACATTTATATATATATATATATATATATATATATATATATATATATATATATATATATATATATATATATTTGTTTCAATTTCTTGCCTTAATACACAAACATTCTTATATTTTATAAGGCTCTATCGTGTTCAGCAGTATCAAATAACATAACCTATAATTATATTATGTTTATAACAATCATTAATTATTAATGGATATGATAGGTACATTCATAAATGTTCAATTAACTGTATTACTAAACGAAAATTGTCGTTTTATAAAGCATTATTATGTTTAGCAGTATCAAACACCATAACATGATAACAACTTGGAGAACAGTCAACCTTCTTCATATTGTCCGCCATTATTTACATTGCAAAAAAAAAAAACAGTGTCTCCAACAGAGTGTAATACGGAAAGTCGCGAAAAAGTAGTTGTAAAGTCGCTAGATTTCTCATTATCAACAAAGAAAGATTAAATTTTGTCACTATAGGGTGCTAAAAAGGTCACTAAATCCCTATTTAAGCAATATAAAAGTTAAAAGAAATTGTTGAAAAAGTTAAAATCGCTAGATTGGCGACACTGAACAAACCTGTATAACATGGGCCACGCATCACGTATTTCACCTGTTTATGCGATGTTGCCAAATCCTTTTCACGTGAACTTAGACTGCATTTGAACCAAGGTAATTTGGTCGCAGAAAAGTTTTATACAATAGAAGAAGTGTCTGAACTCGGTTTACTTTTCGATCTTCGATCAAAGTTGATCTTTAGTCAGGGAGTTTTATAGAATTGGGCCTTAGAAAGTCACACTTGCCTACAAACAGGCAAGATGAAGGCAAGAAGCAACTCTACTGCAACGTCTTTTTTCTTTTCTCGCAATCGGTAACTAATGTCTTGAACTGCAGCATACTGTTGGAGAGACATTCGTGCAGGCTACACTGTGTGTGAAGTGTTCCCAGTGTACTCTCTAATTGATGGGATGAAATTCACTATTCTGATGAAAAATCATTGGAATCGTATGCCTGTGGAAAATCTTTGGTGGACAGTCAGCTTATCGAGTGAAAGTGTGTGTAGGTGTTTCTGTGTTTGAAACGTCTCAGATTCTATGGATATTGTCGCACATGCGGTAAGCCATAAAAATAATATTTCTGTCAAAACTATTTCTGAGATATGGACAACTAAGAGCCAGAACTATTCACGAGAAATTCTTGAAATATGATTTTTATGGACAATAGTTTAAATAGACATCCACACCAAAATACTGACTATAGCACATTTTCGATTCATGTATTCACCATGGAACCGAGATTTCGGTATCTTACAGATCAATGCTTCTGAACATTTTTAAGGCGTGACCCACTCTTGAACAAGACGTCTATTTGCGATCTCCCCCCCCCCCACCTTAACGGTTCTTGACCCATTCGAAAAGTATAAGTCGCATTAATATAATTTTACTCGAAAACTTTAGATCCCACCGAGAGTAGGCTACGATCTTTAAAAACAGATTTTTTAGTATTTTCGGAGGAAACGCAAAAAAACTGACAGAGATGATAATGAATCCTTATTTACACTGCTGGAGTTTTCCCTCTGAATGAGGTGCTGGCTGATATATACATCTATTATAATAAAAATAATAATAATAATGGTTTATTTTAACTGGCAGAGTTAAGGCCATTTGGCCTTCACTTCCACTCAACCAGTATGATAGAAAAATACTACAATGCTATGAATATAACATAATTAATACAATACAATACTACAATACAAGACAATATAATACATAATTAATATAATACAATGACAATTCTTTTTATCTTCACAACACCAATAAAATAATTATATAATAATAATAATAATAGTCATACCTAAATTAAATTGAATTAAATTAAATTATTAAACGCGATCACAATTATAACTTCAATTTGACTGCGCCTGTAAGAAATCGTTTAGCCTTTTCTTGAAAGTGGTTATTGTCTGGCAGCCCCTAATCTTCTGAAGTAGAGAATTCCATTCACGGGGGACTGAGACAGTAAAAGAGGATGAATAGTGGGATGTTATGTGGGCAGGAATTGCTAGGATTTGGCTCTCCTGTGACCTGGTGTTTATATTGTGTTTTAGATTATTATCAGGCAGTACATCTCACTTGACGATACGTATCAGAGGAAGAACAATTGTTTGTATGCATCTGAAGTCTGACTAGTGTAATAAGTAGCTAATCGGTGATGTATGCAATGGGGGAAAAAGAAACTGCCCACCATACACCAATATCCCCTGGTCTAGTTGCCTCATAAGTGGTGTCTTCTTGTTATCACTTGTGAGATTCAGACCTGTCTTCGGATATTGACTAAACAATAACATAATACTGTCTGATAATTGCAACACCTTGAAGGAATCATGAGAACTGAATCAAATTTATTTGACATATTAGTAATAATGATGTAAATAAACGATTAACGTGTCAGATCAATACACGTGAGTACATCAGTATTTTGTCAAACCTCCACGAGCTCCAATCAGAGCTGCTATACGTCGTGGCATTGAATCAAAGAGGCTTCGGAGCTCTTCCTGGGGAATGCCCTGACAGCCTGCTTGTGTACGTGCCCACAGTTCATTGCAGCTGGCTGTGGAGGGTGGTTGACGGACTACTTGCCAATCAACCATATCCCATACATGTTCAATAGGCGACATGTCTGGCGAATAGGCAGACAACTGAAGAAGCTGAATGTGCTGTTCGTTGAAGAGTGCTTGAACATTCCTGATAACTTGTGATCGGGCATTGTCTTGCTGGAACATAGCGTCACGAGTGCGCTGAAGGAATGGTATGATTTCTGTGTATACAGAGGTGTGAAAATTATTAGAATAATCTTAATTTTAAAGGTTTTTTTAATAGTTCCTTCACAAATATTAATTGAATTGATGAATATTGGTATATATTACTATACTGATGTAGGATATATTTACTACTAACAATGCCGGAAAGCATTGTTGTACATTGGTATTTTTCTTATTTTACAATTGTTATGGAAATTCAGAAATTATTATATTATGTTGGCGGAATTGGAAACATAAAAAATTATATGCACAAAACAGATGTATACGTTCATTTGAACCTTCACAACAATGTAAACGCAAAGAACAATTTGTTTAAAGCATTTCTTAATTATTTCTTGATGTTTCCAATTCCGACAACATAATATAATAATTTCTGAATTCCCATAACAATTGTAAAATAAGAAAAATACCAATGTACAACAATGCTTTCCGGCATTGTTAGTAGTAAATATATCCTACATCAGTATAGTAATATTATATACCAATATTCATCAATTCAAAGAATATTTGTGAAGGAACTATTAAAAAACCTTTAAAATTAAGATTATTCTAATAATTTTCACATCTCTGTACAACGTCCTCGATGTACCGGTTGCTGTTGAGCAGTGTTGCCATATTTAGCGATAAGTTGCTAAATCTAGGCAATTTTGAATCAGTCTCGGCAACAAATTTTGTAAAATACGATGAGGCCTAGCGACTTTTCTGCTGATTTTTATATTCTTCCACTTTTTTCATTCTTTTAAGTTAAAACATTCAAGTGAAGTCATGTACTTATTAGTTTTAGAAGAGGCATGGGTGCAAGACTGAGTAGTCTAATGATTCATACATGAAAGCCATCAGTGATCAGGGGTGAAAGATGCTGATTCAATGATTCTCACGGGTTAGATCTCTCTCAATGCTACTGCTCCAACACCCATAAACGGCGGCAACTTTGATTGACACGTGACGAGTCGCGAGCTCCAGTTAATTCTTGGTTCTTCCCCGCAACGCGGAGATTTTCCACTCCAGACCAACCTGAGGCAGTTAAGTTTTGGAATTTTGTGCCTACAGTTCGTGTGAAGCAAATGAGACTGTAGTTTTTGCTGATTTTAATATATATTTAAAAAGTGTTAGATTTCACAAAAAAAATTGTTGTCAAATGCTTAGGTGAAAATTACCATACTTACAATTTGCCAGAAAGTGTAGTGTCAGTGATCGGATCAAGTGCAGTGTATTCACAATCAGCTGTTGCCACACCTTCCACCTCAACATCACAGCCGTCAACAATACAACCAGAGTCCACAGAAGAGGGTGACAACGAGGAATTGATATTTTTCTCCGCATATTTATGTTTTTCTTATTTTTATTTAGTGATATTTATTATTAATTTTTAGCGACATTTCGGGGGACTTTTTTACACAAACTTTGGAGAGATTTAGCAATTGTTTGTTGAAAAGTTAGCAAAATTATAGGGCGATATGTTGGCATCAGTGCTGTTGAGTCTACCCTCAATACGTAGCATCTGAGATCGTGAATGATACCCAATGGCGCTCACACAATCATGCATGGTGTTCGGCCAGTATGACGCTGGACAATGCAGTCTGCATGATACCTCTGACCACGATATCGTTTAATGCGTATGCGACCACCATTGTAGTCAAGTTGAAACAGGATTCGTTCGAAAACACCTCGTATTGCTAATCTGCACGCTACTCTGAGTGTTCACGAGCCCATTGTAGCCTGTGACGTCGATGATCTAGGGTCAAGGGAATCCGCCGCAAAGAAGTACGTGCAACCAGCCCTATGCAAAGCAGACATCGTCGAGCGGTGGAAGCAGACAATGCTACAGTGCTCCACTGTTGTGCTCACACTTGTGGTGAAACTGAACGATCCGTCACTACCATGCGGACAAGATGTCTGTCCTCCCGTGGTGCTGTCACAGATCGTGATCCACTGCCGGATATTCGATGTGTCCGATGCTGGTCGCATCACCTTAGTGGCATTATGTCCCATGCCAGCAGCAATATCGGGATGCGAAAATTCACCTTCATGCTGGCCAATAAGTCGTCCCTGTTCAAACTCTGCTGCTCCCTTCTAGCACGCTAAGGCATAGTGACTCATAGAGAAAGGGTGACTGCCTATTGACTCTAATACACTGCACCTCTGGCTCCACAATAGCCCTCTATTTATACGCCTACCACGACATTTCGGAGGGCACTGCGGGTTTAGGGATGCAAAATCATTTTGAAATTCTAATCGCTTGTTCTGCGTTCCTTCATGGTGTTGCACTTTTTACAGACAGTAGTGTAGAAATAGCCTATGTATATATGTATGTTTATTTTTCGCAGAGCGTGTTCCAGTTTTGTATCAAAAGAATATCTCGAACTTCCAAAAGGAAAGTCTTAAATGTTTGCTAACATTTCCAACGTCGTATATGTGCAAAATAACCTCATTTACGATTGCTACCAAAGCAAAAGCGAGAAATCTTCTTGTGCTTCAAAATGATAGTACAGTGTGTGTCTATCCAATAGAAAGTCCAGATTTCAGAAGCTGCTTGCTGAAAACGGGCACATTTATCAGATTAATATTTTTTACTTTACTTTAAAAGTATTGAAACACTTTTTGATATTATGTTCAGCCTCGCTTGTGTTTTTAAATACAAAATCTATGTTAACAAGGTGTTTTTGTTTGTTTTCTGTATCATCTCGCGACCCCCATTTCGGGCAGTTGTGATACAGAAGAAAATGTATAAGAATATGTACCCAGTCTTACCGTAAATACTGCCACAAACTTTTGAGGGTGGCTGTACCTCTGGGTGTAAACAGCTGCACATTCCCGAGGCGTCACATGACACGTGAGTCATTGTTGGTTGGGCTGCAGAAGTGGAAAGTTGTTCGTTTTAAGTTGTCAAGATGGAATGGGGTGAATATGGAAACCGTGTGGCTGTAATAGCACTGCATAAGGTAGGAATCTCACCAAGGCAGATTTTCAAAACTCTCCAGAAGCTGAAAATTAGTAACAGATTCGTTTTTCGCACTAGCCAGCGCTTCGGTGAGACTGGAACTGTAAAAGACCGTCCTCGGAAGGGAAGACCACGCACAATACGGACTCCAGAATTGGTGAAGGCAGTGGTGGCACGTGTGCGCAGAAAACTGGTCAGTGGTGACTCGTGAGCTAAACATTAAAAAAAAAATGTCTCTGTCTCGCACGTTACGTAGTAACCTAGGACTCCATGCTTACAAACGACTCAAAGGACCCCTTCTGGCAAGTGAACTGATACATCAGAAGCTCCTAAAATCGAAGCACTTACCTAAGTGTTACACAGAAAATGGACACCGTCGAATCCTTTTCACCGATGAAAAGATTTTCAGTGTTGAGGAGACATTCAATGCCCAAAATGACGGTATATGCCAAATCCTCTATAGAAGCTGGTGAAAAGGCTCCAAAGGTCCAGAGGAGTCATCATCCTGGATCAGTCACTGTATGGCGAGATGTGAGCTATGAGGGCACAACGGAACTCCATCTCTGTGAAAAAGAGGTCAAAACGTCAGCGAAAGTGTACTAGGAGACAGTACGTGAGGGAATAGTGAAGAATCTGAACAATGCCCTCTTCCATGGACAGAACTGGAACTTCCAGCAGGATGCAACCCCTGCACATAAGGCTTGCACATCCCAGGAGTGGCTGAAGGCAAATGTGCCAGACTGCATTTCCACTTCAGATTGACCTTCTGCAAGTCAGGATCTAAACCCATTAGACTACAAATAATGGTCCAAGCTTCAGAAGATGGCTTGCAAGAAGAGACATCCCGATATTGAAAGTTTAAATCCATCTCTTTTGGAAGCAGTTACACATTTTCCAGTCAGTGTGTTGCTTAATTCTATTGATGAGTGGTCACAAAGGCTTAAGGACTGTGTGCATGCTAATGGTGGCCATTTTGAATAATTATGTGTGATTTCGATTCTCCATACATTCATGTAACTAATGCTATAAGGAAATTAAAATATCTCTAAGCATTTTACGTCAATTTATTTACAACATTGTGACAGTGTTTATGGTAAGACTAGGTACATATTGTATCTAAGCATTTGAATTTTATAACGCCCCAAAAAAAAAAAAGATTGTATAAGATATTTAGAATGACTTCATAAGACTTCAAATGTTTGAGCATTTATTGACAAAAATATATCAAATAAAAATTGACACAAAAAACAGTGGATTGTCAGGTGAGTCGATCGACCAATATGTAGAAGTACTGAAATTGCTAGGAAAAGATTATAATTTCAAAGCAGTAACAACTGAACGAAACAGAGATGATTTTATACGTGATTAATTCATTAGCAGCCTAAATTCGCATCAAATGAGACTGGCTACGTGTTTTAAAGAATTTAACGCTATCATTACACAATGTTGTTACTCAGGCTAGATTACTAGAATTGGTCCATCGTAATTAAAAAATGTCATCTATTAATGCTGCACATAGTCAGGAAGAAAAACACTGTAAAGACTAGTATTTTGTTAGTTTCAGTTCAGCTACTGTGTCGTTTTAGATTCGGCACTCCATGTTCATTTCTTTCCTTTCATTTTCTTTCTTTCATTTCTATTCTTTTTATTATTAGTTACCCTCGCCTTTCATAGGTGGCTTCACTTCTTCTCCATTTTTAGTCTTTACTTCTTCTTTAGATAGCTTGCTTTATTTCCGCCATTATTGCTCTCCTTTTCTTCATGTATAAGGAGCGAATTTAAATGATCACGTGTCTTGGGGTTTGAATGTCATTGGCCATTTCGCATTAATTATTCATTAGCGTCGGTTTTTCTGGGGGAGCATTTCCATACAGGGCAGTACCGGGGAGACCGTGGAGTAAGGTTGGACGACAGTGGTGGAGAGCTGTGTGTGCTGGGGACCCAACGACTATCTGTGATGTAATGACAGAGTAGTCGGGAGTCGAACGGGGATTGTGATTTATTACGGATAAAGGCATAGCCAGTCTACGGAGTGGTGTGCTATGTGAGGACGGAAGTATGAGTGTGGCAGAGAGAGGCCATTGTTGTGTTGGACTCGAGATCGGTCCACCGAGGATCGTAACAGGTTTTTATAAAGTGATAGAGTTGGTTTTGTTGTAATTAATAGTAAGAGTTTGTTTCCCTATGGAGTATGAGATTATAAGCTGGCATTCCTCAAGCAGTGCTACATTAGTTGTATTGGATTATTGTAATATGGATTTCTACTATGTCAGCCAAGTGAGGACTTGTCAAATTAGCTACTTATGAGTTCAGTTAAGAAGCACAGATGGCAATACTAGTACATGTATTGACGAATGTCAGTTCAGTGAACTGCAATAATAAACAAAGTTCTTTGGAGTGGTGAATTATAAGTGATTGTACTCTTATGGGAGACCTTGGTTCATTTCCATTTTTCGACAGAGTTGATAATAAATGTGAACAGAATGAGTTGATGATTTACATGAAGTGTTTTCTTTGTACCACCTCACCAAAGAGACAGTCATAGCTTTCTACGGCAGGGTAATACTTTATTGTTGTAGTATTGTTTACTCAATATTTTTACCATCTATACAAAGTAAAGAAAAGCTCACCGTTGCACTACGACGGACTCATGTTGCTTATCTTTTTTGTGGATATATTTAAAACATTCACATAAACAATGTCCTGTTAAAGATGCTGTTTGTAAAAACTGTAACAAGAAAGGTCATTACGCTAGGGTATGTAAATCTCAGCAGAAAACTTTTGCATCCATTTTAGAGGCTGTACTTTCATTGCTTTCTATGGCTATTACACCACTTGAATTAAATGGGATTTTAACAAAAGCTGTTGCGGATACAGGAATTACAGAAAATTTAGTTGGTCTTGAATTTGTGCGTAACTGTAATTTAACTTCTCTACCTGGGCAAAGTAAAGCTGTCATGGCTTCTACTTCCATGGTATCTGATATCAAAGGAACTTGCTGAGTTTCATTAGAAATTGAGAATCACGCATACAATCATGTTCGATTGCAAATAGTGCAAGGCTTGTGTGCCGATGTTGTTATTCGACATGATATTCTGACACTGCATTCAACTCTTGATATGCTATTTGGAGGACAAAAAGAGTGTCTTTGAATTTGCAGTTTAGTTCCAGTTATTGTTCCTCCAGTCTTATTTTTTCCTAATCATACTCCTGATTGTGCTTTTGTTGCAATTAAATCTAGGAAATATTCTACAGAGGATAGAAATTTCATAGACCAAAAAATATGGAAACTTTTTTCGGAGAAATCATTGCCGAAAATAGATTTCCTAGGCGTCTTCAAATAGTAGTCGCAAGAAATGAAAACCATAAAAAAAACTAATGGTTATTGACAATTCTCAGATAATGAACAGATTTACTTTACTTGATGCCTATCCCATACCCCGAATGGACGAACTCCTTCAAAAGGTAGGTTAGATATCAAGTATACAGCACAGTCGATCTCCGTAGTGCTTATCTCTCTGAGAATAAGTTTTATACAGCTTTTGAAGCCTGTGGTAGGCTCTATCAGTGTCGGCTTATACTCCTCTGTGTCACTAGTCGAGTTGTTTGCTTGCAGTGAGCAATGGATAGTAGTATTCAGTCTGAGGGCTTGAAGGACACTTTAATACGTGGATGATGTGACAATCTGTGGAAAACATGACAGAAATTTACAATATTTTTCTAAAGTCAGCAGAAAAATTTAATCTTACTTTGAACAAGGAGAATATACATTTTTTGGGATATACAATTACCAGCAAACAATCAGACCTCATCTCTTCCTCTGAAAAATCTTCCCCAATATAACGATAGTAGCGCCTTACATCGACCCATTCGTATGTTTTCGCATTATTCTGGATGGATCGCCAAATTTTCATAAATTTTCTTATACAACGAAAAACTTTTCCAATGCCTCAAGATGCAGTACTCGCATTCGAATGTTTAAAAAAGTGAAATTGCAAATTCTGTTTTAACAACCATCGAAGTTGATACTCCTTTCACTGTAGAAACGGATGCTTTTGGTTTTGCTATAGCAGCTACTTTATCACAATTGGGACGACCAGTAGCATTCTTCTCAGTAACTATTACTAATACTGAACAAAAACATTCTGCCATCGAGAAAGAAGCATAACCAATCGTTGAAGTGTTACGAAAATGGATAAATTACGTATCTCGTGTGTCAGCATTTTAAACTCTTTACCGACGAAAAGTCTGTAGCTTTTATGTTTAATGGCAAGATGTCTAATAAAATTAAAAACGGGAAGATTAAGAGATGGCAGCTTGAACTACGAGTATCTTGCTACAAGTACCGTAAACTGGGGTAAAGTGGATCATATGTGTATTGTTAGATAAGTCAGCGCCACATGGATCACACATGCAAAGAAAACTATTTTAGTAGCATTTATAGAAGAAAGGTTTTCTTTACATGTGTGATCCATGTGGCGCTGACTTATCTAAGCAACACACATATGATCCACTTTACCACATGTGATCCTCTTTACCCCAGTTTACGGTATGACGTAGTTTATCGTCCAGGGAGAGGTAATGTTATTGCTGAGGTATGTTCTGGGCTGGACGGATTGTCTTTGCCATCCTGGAGTTACATGCTTGTATCACTGTATATGAAGTAAGAAATTACCTTCGTCACTCGAAGATATAAAGAAAATGACTGCTGCTAGCATTGCTTGTGCTGAGTTGAAACCCAAATTTGTGAGATATTAATAAAAGCAACAACTCCATTTGAACGGCTAAATATTGATATCAAGGGGCTTTTTCTTTCAGAAACCAGAAAACATATCCTTACGATCATTGATGAATTCTTTAGATTTCCATTAACTTTGGCATGTGCAGATGTGAAATCTTTTACTGTTATACGTATACAGGCCGTCTCTTATGAGTCACGAATTAAAGATTTCTTTAACAGAGCATGGGAGCGCAACCAGTGTAAGAACAAGGCAACGGTCAAGCTGAAAGGTATAACTGTATAATAAGGAAGATAGTTCTACTTACTCTTCATATTCGAAATTTGCACATTTGAAAATGGGAAGTGGTCCTCCTCGAAAATAGCACTTAATTGGGCGTTTTACAATCAAAATGTAGACAACTCCACTGTGATTGGTTTCAAATTAGGATAATTCCTTCAGTAGCCAAAGAGACGGCCATATTCGTACCATCTTTTCCCATCATGCATCGCGAATCCAACATGGCAGAATGTTTATATAATCGGTTTGTGGATGAATAAAGGCTCGTCTCCATTATTAAACATTTAACAACAACATGTTTAATTGTTTAGCCTACTGTTAACATTCGAACATGTTGATGAACATGTTAATGCTAATTTCATTTATCACTTTGTCCACACTGTTAAACATGTCAAACTTGACTTTCTTTGCGTAGTCCACCATAAACAGTCTATGAGATTTTAATGTAGATAGTGTCTTACTTTCAAACCTTGGACAATGGACTCAGATGATGCTTTGGCTTTTGTAATTACCTCTATTGCTTGTTACAAGGCCTTGAAAAGTAAGAAAATGAGATTGTGGGTGCGGCAGTATCTTAGTAAAAGACACTATGCTGGATACATTCTAAACGAGCTTAAAACTTTCTGAGAATGTCACAACACGATTTTAATATAGTGCTGCAAAAATACTTACTGTTACATCAAAGAAAGGCACAATTTAAGAGCAGCCATTTCACCTCATTTAAAAAAAAATACAGCGCGATTCATTGACTATCATGGGACCTACGGCATGATAGATGTTAAAGGAGCGGGTAATATCGTAACTTATAATTATTCTTTCCGAAGTTTTACGAACGTTAGCATACATCACCAAATACGATCATTACTGACGTCAACATAGCATTAACGTTTAGCTTACGACGACAGTGCGAAAACTCTCTATTGTATTCTCGAGAACAGTTAAATAATAATTCCAGTTCTCTAAAACAGTCGGCCTTCTTTGTTTTGTCTCTGTATACTTTTGCAGACACATCCCACAAACAAGGCCATTCCATCAGTGCATTAATTTTATTCTCACATATTTTCTTTCGTCCACTCCATTACTTCGAACAACAATCGTTGCTATGGAAACTGTAACGTACGAACTTTGCCGAACTGTACCAACGCTGCACGAGCAAATGTATTGACTTGACATGTTTTCCATTGCTGCCAACATGTTAAAAGTGTTAACTTCAAGATACTCAGCCAACACAATGAGTCAATTAAGTAGTCAGAGCGCTTGGTACGTAGAATCAAGGACCCGGGTTCCATCCCCGGCGTCGCGTCGTACCGAATTTTTCTCCTAAAATATTAAATGTTGTTAAATGTTTAGTAGTGTAGACGAGCCTTAAGACATACTGTATTACGTAAATATCCTTTGTAAAATTATGTTACATCGTAATTTCAATAAGAATATGGAAGTTCATGTCAAAGAAGTTCCTCAAAAGGAAGCGAGGAAGCTTCGTTTGGTTTCAAAACAGACAACTCCACTTTAAATATGGCTTCATTTGGTTTCAAAAACAGACAAATCCATGATTTAGTTTCAGAGATGGACAACTCCACTTTTTAAACTTAAATTGCGACATGAATATTAATTTTAATCACATTTTGAAACTGAAAAAATGTTTCTATGACCCATGAGAATGGTAAAAATAATGTACGTATAACTGTGATATTGGTTTCCAAGGATCTAGTTTTTCGCCTTTCCTGTAGAAAAAGCTAAAGTGGAGTTGTCCAACTTCGATAGACCTAACAAGCTCCTCATTTATTTTCGTAAATTTCAGTGTGGGAATTCCGTCATAATTTGATAAGATGATCCCTATGCTCTATACGGGTCGTAGTGACAAAGTTTTTCCTGTTGCAGTCACGAATAGTTTTCCATAGATTCCAGTTTTAATAGGCATTAGTTGCAATTACTTCACGCATTAATATTCAGTCATCATTAATGTTGAAACGCGCTTTTCCTGCGCCATTCTCCTCACGATAAACAAATGTGATTACCGTATCACAGTCAGTGATCTCAACATTATTTAGTATAGAGCTCAATGATCCCAGTCAGTGTTGCCAATTCAACGGTTTTCCCGCTAAATCTAGATTTTTTGGATAATCGTCTCGCGGGTAAAATTATATTATCCCGCTTAGCGGGAATACTAGCGGTTTTTAATCTTTAAAGTTTCTGAAACTAAATTCATATTAGCGTTACCGTGCGGTTTTTTTTTAAGCAAGACGTAAAGCGCTGCAGCAAAACCGTTCTTTTATTACATTTGCTTCACCGTCGCTGCAGCAGCGCTGTAGCAAGGTGCAGCAAATCAAAACTTTGCTTTACGAGTTTGCTGCACGATCCACCATGGTGGAATGTGTGTTTCGGTCTTTTGCAACGTTTATTATTGTCAATCCAACTAAAGATTGAAGTAGACGTAAACAAAACCGAAATGTATTACTCCGTATTCGTAAGCCAGCTACCAAAGCAGCCACCAGGGCGCATTATTTTCAGCAAGTGAGTACGAAGGGCAGCCACAGTCTGATATATTGCAGACATTTCAACACATTCATTGAACTAACCCGTAAAATGCTCACAGAGGGTTAATATTTATTATTTCTCTACTGGCAATAGTGGATTTTCTTTTTCTGTAAATTCGTGATTAAATGTTATTCTTTGAAGAGTGGAAAATTTCTTTAATTCTATAGAAATTTATTTGAGGTTGGCAACACAATCTCACACTGTATTATACCAGCTGTGCTGATGTGCTCTGTGAAGCTGCAAGTCACCTTGGGAGGGATTTAATGCCTATTACGCATGCGCGTTGCCATAATACTCGTTACAATGATTTAACATGCAATATCTGAAACTACTTATATAAACATGTTGTTTAAATCCTAAGAAAGTGTTCTTATACGCATGTTTAATACACTCGTATTCCATGCATATTATACTTTTTATTATTTAAGAAGGAACTATTTTAATGTGAGGAAGAAGATGACAAGCATGAGTTTGGAGGCGTTGTGCGTCCAATAGCCAATCAGGAACATTATACCACGTGCATTTATTTACATTTACTTCAATCTTTAGCTGGAAAGAGAGTAGTAATAATAATTCCATGTCATTATCATGGAAGTCGAAATTATTTAACATGTTTGGTTCTTTTAGAGTTAAATTTATTACGGCAGAAATAGAAGCCAATATTAATTGTCCACCATTTTGCAGTCAGTTGACCTACTTACGTTTTTTTTTCGACCCTCATTTTGCTGCAGCAAAGGCATGAAGCGCATTACTGAAGCGTTAAAAAAAAACGCACGGTTATTGTTGTTTTTGCAAGTTTAATACCGGTCAATTGTAACAACCGGACACTAATAAAATGTAAGTGCGGCGGCATTCTAATCAAACGTTAAAAATCGAACATCTGCTGCCACCGTGTACTAGTGCTTCATGTAACAACAACAACTATAATATGATATAGAGATTAGAGATAGATTAAATTGAATTGCTTAAAGAATATTATTTGTGTAAGAGGTATACCGTGACAGTGTTAACTATTATTCGTTTTATAAATATACTGGCTCAATATAGTTAAATCTTTCTCTTTGCTATTTATTCGTAAGTAATTGAGATATGGGGCCTCAATATCAGCAACGATTTCGTGAAGAGTGGCTACGTGAAGTGAAACTTAAAGACAAACACAATTGAATTCTGGAGTGAAGTAGCCAGTTATAGGGACGCATCTAATATAAATCCTTTTCGAGACTTGGTTGATCGTGTTGTAGGGTGACCAGACGTCCCGTTTTCAACGGGATTGTCGCTTTTTTTCAGCCTCTTGTATCCTGTCCGGAGGAAAGTAGGCTCGGGACTCCAAATACCCCCTATTTTTTTTTAAATGGCGTCTTGTTTCCGTAAATTATTGCTGAAATATTTATTTTTATTTTATTTTATGCAATAATAACTTAAATCATTGATTAATTTATTATATATTGTTTTCATTAGATATCACCGTAATGAATTAATCACAAAATGTAATTTCCAAAATGTGTCTTCCATGGACTTCTATATGTAGTTTTCTGAAGGAAAGGCCAACACTTGAAGAGCATATTCATTTATCAATGAAAAATGATGCTGATTGTACAGTTCATCTTTATAGAGAATGTTGAAATAGTTAAAGGTAATACGAGGCAAAAAATGTTGTTATGAAACAAGTTCAGAATACAGTGGCATGGATATAATGTAAGGTCCAGTTAACCTGAAGTATTTTTAAACAGATAAGTTAACCTAATTACCTAATCCACACTAGTTGCAATATAAAAATATGTTTAACAATGACAAGCCAAATATTCATGCTACTCTATTATGTATAATTAATTATTAGGCCGCCAATAGCATAGTTTTTGTAAATAATGTAGCATTTATTTCTTTAAAAGAAATAATAAAACTGGACCCGAGGTTTTGGATAAACTAAGTACCCTAGCTACGTACAGAAATGAAAGTGGACAGGCTTGGAATACCATCCCGGGGACCTCACAGTCACAGCATTATATTCCTGCGTTAGAAAATTCAGATGGAAATGATCCGGAGGGGCTGCTAATTTGAATGAGTGATTTTTAAATTACATGCTTCTTATCAACAATAATTGAATGCTTATAAAATTAAATGTCTTACATTGTGCCGAAATGAAAGCTTCATTGACCAGCTTCTGCGAAAGTTAAACTTGTGCGCTATACCACTTATTTTATTTTTATTATTATTATTGTTATTATAAAATTGAATAATAATAAATAAGCATTAAATCTAGAGATTTTTGTTAGAAAATCGCGTGTTTTCGAAAGCCGTCTAGCGGGATTGTATGAACGACTGTTGGCAACACTGATCACAGTAGTGGTCACGATTTCTGGTAACGATACTGTGACACATGGGTTAAATATCGGTAATGTGATTTTACAATTTACCGTCGCTAAACGAAAACCAGTGTGGCAACAACTCTCTAATATAAAGTTTAACTCTAAACGCCAATTTTCTTCTTCGACGTATAATGTTCAAATTTGTTAAAGTGTAGTTTTATGAACGATTGATTTGAACTGTTACGAAATGAACCATTCCGAATTATGGGAGCCGGAAAGACTGAATAGACTTAAAAATAGCCTAACGAAAAATTTAGTACCGGTAGCTGAAGTGTGACTTAAATAATTCTCAATTCCCAACTTCTATCTCGATCAATGACGTTATAGTTACCTACCTAGACGCACAGTGAGCGCTGCTGTGCTGTACAAAATTGAAACCCTTCGCGCGTCGACATCATTGTGGCAAGTGTGGCATTTAACAGGCGGTTGTGATAGTGACTGCGAGTCGTTCCTTACGAGATTACACAAGCTGGCGCATAGCGCTTGAAAAACGAGTCTGAAGTGGTTCCCTCGTAATGCCAATTCCGCCGCTCAGAGCGCTGTTCTGCCCTAAATATTCATAGCAGAACACTTAAATGACATTGACATTTGGGACATTTAAAGGACTTACCATTGCTTATTAAATGCTTCGTACAATATTTTATGGACAATAGACGTAATTTCCAAACTTCTACTCCTCAATTATATTACAATAAAGGGCTGTCATTCTTGATATTAAAACATATTACATATAAACTGAGGGACTGTCTGC